>NW_007730232.1:0-8650 GCF_000696425.1 Galeopterus variegatus
CCATGACAACAGCACAGTGATATGAACAAAACATGGCCCTCAGATTTATTAATAGCTAAACGTTTGCTTTGAAATAGAGGCATGCCTCTACGTGTAGCTTAGAATGGCAATCTCCTTTGTGTTTCATGTTTTGAAATTCCATCGGTTGAAGCTGAAATGTACATTTATTATTGCAAGACTGAAATGCTGTGATAACTATGAGTGCGAAAGTTAATTTTATGAACAAAAATTATGACCTTTCAAGTGGTTAAATAAATAGAGTATATTAGTCTGTTTCTGTTGCTTACAACAAAATACTTAGCAATTTATAAAGAAAATGAAATTTATTGCTTACAGTTTCAGAGGCTGGGAAGTCCAAAGTCCAGGGAACACAACTGGTGAGATCTCTGGTGGTGGCGACAGTGACGGCAGACTACCACATTGCAGAAATGGTCGACAGGGAGAGACTAACCTCTCACGTGCTCTTCTTTTAAGCCCTCAGACCCACGCCCCTGACCACCATTCACTACAGCAAGTCCTACAAAAGGGTCGACAGGGAGAGACTAGCCTCTCACATGCTCTTCTTTTAAGCCCTCAGACCCACGCCCCTGACCACCATTCACTACAGCAAGTCCTACACTTTAATCACCTCTTCAAGCCCCCAGTTTTCAATTACCATAATATGATGTCTCGCCCTCAGTTGTCACCCCTTAGCTAGTCAGTTTTACAGAAAGCATTATATCCTTATATCCTGCTTGGGAACCAAAAATATTATAAAAACCTAAAAAATAAGATAAAAAGAAGATCAGATTACGTCATTAAATCTCATTTTTATAGAATTATTTGTTGTAATAACATTCATGACATTAAATAAAACAGCCTTTCAGAACTGTTTTTAATTTTTCAATATTTAATTCTCTTTAGGCCAGGAATCTTTCAAGAAAAAGTCTAATCTGAGAATCTTTCACATCTTGTTAGGATGAATAAAAGACAGAATGTCAACTCTGCCACCTTAAATTTTCAAAAATAGGGAACCATTCCAAAATCACATACAACATCTAAGATAAATGATCTTTGACTCAGACATAAAAGAGAATATAAAAATGAAGGAAAAAGACATTATTGGAGAAAAATGAGTCTTCCCCAAAATGTCGGGTTCTTCACCTTCCTTGGCTGGAAGTGACTATTGCTGAAACGGGCAGTAGGGGGGCCTGGAATATCCTTTCAAGCTGACAGTCCAGAAACACTGTTTCTGCATCCTATGTCAGCCCTTAAAATTTCACTATAGTTTTAATATCAAATTGTAATAATAAAGATTTTATGTAAAATTCCGTGTAGGCTTTGGCCTCCTCTTCAGCTGAATTTGGCATTCAACTAGAATGTACCTCTAAATATAAACTGAAAATCTTTTCTTTCCCCAACCCCTAGTTTCTTCCCTAGAGATAACCTCTGATGTTTGAGTCTGGTGTATATTTTTTCAGATTTTTCAATGTACAAAACATTTTTTTTCAACAATGAGACCATACCACAGTACTGCTCAGTAGTTTGCTGTGTGCCACTCAACCATTTAATTCAGACATCTTTCCATGAGACTATGTATAGCTCTATTTTAAGTTTTGTAATGAGGCATATACTCCACTATGTGGATGTGAGGTTATTTATTTACCGAGTCCTCAATTAAATAACATTTAAACACATTTTTGTATGTTTCTTTTTTTTGGTAAGCACTAGTTATTTCCTTTATACATACATACGTACATACATATATATACACACACACATAGGCATATAAATATACTTTCCAGTGTGTCTTGTCATATTGTCTTCTAAAAATACTGTATCAATTAATATTCCCGCTCACAGTGTATATTACAGAAGCCTGTTTTCCTCACCAATACTGAGCCTCATCTGCCTTTTGAATCTTTGCCAATGTCAGGTGTGTCTTGTCATATTGTCTTCTAAAAATACTGTATCAATTAATATTCCCGCTCACAGTGTATATTAGAGAAGCCTGTTTTCCTCACCAATACTGAGCCTCATCTGCCTTTTGAATCTTTGCCAATGTCATGTGAGAAATGGTCTCTTGATATTTTAATACACACCTTTTATTATTAGAAAGGTTGAACATCTTTCTAACGTTATTGTATCGATTACCTGTAATCACAGAGGAAGTGACGCCATCCTAGCTGGAGGAGAAAACACCAACTTATGGGTGTGAGGCTCCTTTTTTAAGGCCTCTACATATGACATGTGATGAATATATTTGTGTCACTTGTCACAACAGTCAAATGGCTTTCACTTGCTGCTTTCAGTTAATCCTCATAATCATCCTGAGAAGGATTTGTTATTATTAACATTTCCAAGTGTGAAAAGAAGTCAGCTGATTGGTCTAAGATCTCATGGGTAAAAAAATAGATCTGGGTTTTAAAGCTTGATTGTTTTTCTTTTTTAATTGATACATTGTAATTATATGAGGGATCTTCAAAAAGTTCGTGGAAAGATTCATATTATCTTTTAATTCCATTTTTCTGTGAACTTTTTGAAGTATCGTTGTACATATTGATGGGGCACAATTTGACATTTTGGTAAGTATATTTTGTGTAATGATCACATCAGGGTAGTTGGCGTGTCCACCACCTTGTGTATTTATCATTTCTTTGTTGTAAGAACATTCAAAAGCATCTCTTCCAGCTGTTTTGTGGTATGCGATACCTGACTGTTAATCACAGCCACCCTGCTGCAGAACAGAACACCGGAACTTAGTCCTTCTCTCTAATTGTAACTTTGTACCCATTGGCCAACCTCTTCAGTCCTCCCGTCCTTCTGTCTCCCCAGACTCTGGCACAGTATTCTACTTTCTGTGAAGCTCGATTTTCTAAATCCCAGTCTTCATTCCACTTTACGAGATCATGTCTGCTACTGAAAAATTTAAATTCCGATTTCTGAGCAAAAATTCCTCAAATAGCAAAAATCATTTCATTTATTGAGCACAACCATGAAAACACATTATCTCATTGAACCCTCACACCGACTCTAGGAGGGAAGAGCAAGTTGTGATCCACATGCACAGGTGGGGAACTGACCTCTGTTGCACAGGCAGGGTTGTAGCCTCGGAAGGCTAACCAGTGCCTGAGCTCATAACCAGTACACCACCCAGCTTCTGGTGCAGCCAGCACGGTGTGAAATTTATTCAATGGAGATAAGACAAAGTCAGGCCGAGAAACAGGCTGAAGGATGGCAAGTGTATGGTTTTCTCAACAAGGACACTACTGGCATTTGGGGCAGGACAATTCCTTGTGCAGGACTGGCTTCTCATTGCTGGAGGCTCAGCACCCCTGGCTCCTGCCCTCTGAAGGCCAGTGGCGTCTCCCAGGTACTATGCCAACACAAACCCCACTCCCTGAATTTCCAAATGCCCCTCGAGGAGGTGATACTTCCCCGGTTGAGAACTGCTGGACCCAGGGGCCCTTCCTTGCTTATGGCTCAAATTTCTCTCCTGGCTGATGTGAACATGTTGTGGCTGGCATGACTGTGCTGTGAGGCCAACCTTCTTGCACAGGGATGAGGGTTTGAAGAGCGTTCTGCAAAGGTAACGTGGTTTTTCTGGGTCTGCCTTTCAGGCTGATCTTCGGTAACCCCGTCTCCTGATACAGCTTCTGTCTGCAGACAGTCAATAAATGTCAATGTTTGCTCTTGACAGATGTCTGGTGTCTGCCATTCTGTGCTGGGCTCTAGCCCACAGCAATCACTTTTCCAGGCCCAGATATATTCTTTCCTTTTGATTGCAGAGGCGGCAGCAGGCAGGGGAATCTCCAGCCCACAGTCACGTTGCTATAGGGAAAGGCTTTTGAAGAATTGGAACCCAAGCCCCGTGGGTTGGCTCCTCCGAAAGCCAGCCTGGCCGGGTCCTCATGGCTGTGAGAGCAGACCCACGGGCCCTTCTGCCAAGCCTGTGGCATGCCCGGGGCTGCTGGGTGGACTCATGCTATGTTCAGGAAGCGCTGGGGCCTCTGGGGTGCAATCAGCAGAATTTGAGGAAATTGGTGAGGGAAAAGGCAATGAGCAGCTACCTGGGGTTTGGCTCCTGGACCGTGACTGTCTCCCGCTGTGGCCGTGCCCACCAAGGTGGCTCTGTGGGCGCACTTTGTAAAGCAGCGGTGGCTGCCCAGCAGCTGCCGGACTTAACCATCGCTTGTTTCCAGTTTGCTCAGTGAAGGGAGTTTGATATGGGGCAGTCAGGACACGTGTGCAGAGAAAGGCAGTTCTGGAAACGGGAAGCTCTTTCTGGCAGCTAGCTTTCTGACACGAGCAAGAAGTTTCCTCTGGGCCGGCCCGGTGGCGCACTGCTACAGTGCGCCGCTTGGGAGTGCAGCGGCACTCCCGCCGAGGGTTCAGATCCCACATACAGACCGGTTCCCGCTCACTGGCTGAGTGAGGTGTGGGCGTGACACCGAGGGTTGTGATCCCGTTGCCAGTCCCGGTCCGGTATGGGCGCGACACTGAGGGTTGCTGTCCGGTATGGGCGCGACACTGAGGGTTGCGATCCGTTGCCGGACACGAAAAAAAGACAAAACGAAAAAAAAAAAAAAAGGAAGTTTCTTCTGAGTTCTCTTTCCTCATTTGTGCAGACAGAAAGTCTCCTTCACCCTCGGTGTTTGGGGCTGGACTATGAGCAAGACTGCTCAATATTGAAAAGCAATTGTTTTTTTTAATTTTTATTTTAATTTTTTGTCTTTTTGTCTTTTTTCGTGACCGGAAACAGATCGCAACCCTCAGTGTCGCGCCCATACCGGACCGGGACCGGCAACGGGATCGCAANTGCCCCCGCTCCTCGCTCAGCCAGTGAGCGGCCGGTCTGTATGTGGGATCCAAACCCTTGGGCGGGAGCGTCGCCGCGCTTCCCATGCGGCGCACTGTAGCAGTGCGCCACCGGGCCGGCCCAAAGCAATTGGTTTTTAAATTACTCCCCATGCAATATATTCTAAACACTGCGCAGGTCCCTGCGCCCCACAGCAGGCGCCTGCCCGGGAGGACGTGCTCCAGGTGTTCCACCTCCTCTGCTGGAGAAACCTGGGCAGAGGATCTTCTAGCTGTGGCTCAGGAACTGTGGACCCTCACCTGAGGCGCTTACCAGTGGGCTCCTCCCTGGGAAGCGTGTCGTGGGGCTGCGAGGTGCTCTGAGGGAGAAGTGGGTGGCGATTCATCATGTGGCTCAGGGCCCTGCTCCAGGACGCGCTTCCAGGAGTCAGCTCAGGGGTGCAGGTGGCTGCTCCGTTAACTGCAGAGATTGGCACTAAGATGGCAACATTAGCATCTACGGAGAGAAATAGCAAAGGATGTTAGGTTGCAGCGTTTACATGGATTCCACTTGCTCTCCATTAACTTCGTAGCTTTGTCTTAATGCAGACCTGGGTCACAGCCAAAGTGGACAAGCCCTCTGATGTGGTTCAACCTCACAGACTTAGAGGGTTGGCTGCGGAGGGTCCTCTTCATAAATGCAGTGTGTTATGGACCCACAGGCATCTCTGTAAACATCCACAGACATTCGGCATGGAACCAGCCAGACTCTAGTGCTAACACATCCTTTAGTTGGGATTCTTGAAACCCTATTTGTCCCTGACTCCAGAGCTTAATGAGAAGTAGTGATAACAAGTTTCAGGGGTCCCCTTACAATGGGGTGTGGTTTATGGCTGGTATGGTGAGAAGAGCCTGGCATTTGGACTCAAGCAACGCGGGACCCATAATAGGAGGCCACCATGTAGGTGAGTCTGCAAATTTCCTGAGTTTTCTTTCCCTTGCCTCTAGGGGGATGACAACACTATCTTACCTGAAATGATTGCCTGGAAGATCAATTGAGAAATGTGGAAGACTTTGGGACCTGCAAAATGCTTTCCAAGTGTTGTCTTTACTGGGCTCTGCTTTTAGAAGTTCAACTTGAAAGTCCCTTTCAAGTTTAAAGTTCTGGGATGTTAGACTCTTCCTAGGACCAATCTCTCTTATTTCCTGTCATGAGATACCCACAGTCTCAAGAGGTGCATGTCTTGAATATCAATTTTTCTTCTTTTTTTCTATGAGTCGGAGGCATGTTTCGTTAGTCTTGCCAGGAATGGTGATTATGTTGAGGCTTTGATATATAAATGGAAGCAACAGAGTATAGTAGAAAGAGCGCTGGTCTCCAGTGTCTTAAAACCCGGGTAGAGACTCACCCCTCTACGCCCTAACTACCTGCGTGACTTTGGGGTAGTCACATAGCCTCTTGGGTCCACAGGAGTTACACATGTTCATGGAATATAATAATGTTTGGGAATAGTTATATGTATCACATGGTATATAGTAATTACCTTTGCAAAACATGAGCATTTAAAGATGGATGTGTAATATACATGCAGAAAACTGCCCAAATCATAAGTGTACACTTGACAAACCATCACAAAGTGAACACACTCGTGTGCCACCACCCAGAGCAAGAAAGATACGGTAACCAGAACCCAGAGTCCCTCTCCGGCCTCTCTCCGCCTCCTCCTCCCCTAATGAACACGTCTTACGTTCTAACACCATAGATTAGTTTTGCCTGTTTTTGAACTTTATATAGATGAAATCACACAGCGTGTACTTATTTGTGTCTGGCTTGTCTTGCTTGTGAGACTGATCCATGTTGCAGCACGTAGCAGTAGTTCATTTATTTATTCTCATTGCTGTGCAAGCATAGATGCGTACTACTGCGTGGTGTGATTATGCTCCGTGCATGCATTTTACTGTTGAGTTGGGTTGTCCTCAGTCTTTGGTGCCCCCGCATGACATTATATTGCATGCAGTTTTGTTTGGCATATACCTAAGAATGGAATTGCTGAGTCCTCTAGTATGAGGGTACTTCAGAAAGTTTGTAGAAAAGCAGAAATAAAAGATAATACAAATCTTTTCATGAACTTTTTGAAGACCTCTCGTACGTACATGGTTCAGCTTTCATAGATATTACCAAATAGGTTTGCAAAACGGGTGTCGTCGGTGTGCACGTGCACCCAGCAGCATGTTTTGTTATTCTCCGTTGTTCCTGGTAGTTGATATTGGCAGTCTCTTTAGTCTTTCCATTCTGATGAGGGAGAGTGGTTCTTATTTTGGTTTTTCATTTGCATTTCCCCAGTGGCTACTTGGGTTAGGCACATTTTTACACACTTATAAGCAACTAAAATATTCTCTTCCGTGAAGTGGTTGTTCAAGCCTTTTGGTTATTTTTCTATTGCATTTTTTTTCTTTTTTTTTGGCAGCTTGTGGGTGTGGGGATCTGTACCCTTGACCTTGGTGTTTTAACACCATGCTCCAATCAAGTGAGCCAACCAGCCAGCCCTGCATCTTTTTCCTTTTTAAATTATTTGTAGAAGTCGTAACTAAGTTTTAATCACAGCGTACTGTTGGATAGATGTACTTGTGTTGCGTGCATCTTCCTACTTTGCAGCTTGCCTTTTCAGTCTCTCGGTGAACAGGAGTTTCTCATTTTAGTGCGGTTTCACGTATCAGTACTTTCCCCAACAGCTAATGCCTTTTTTTGTGTTCTGCTTATGAAATCTGCATTTGGGGTGTGAGGCCCAGCGTCTTGCAGGTACGCCCACTGCTTCCTGCAGACCAGATGGCTGCTATGACATGGGGAAGCCTCGTGGTCACAACCTGCCTGCTGGACACCTTCCCTCCAACCCCGAGGCGCTGCTGGAGCTTCCCTGGGCTTGCAGGTGGCTGGATCCTGGCTGATTTGAAGAGCCTGTTGGTGGCTTATGGCTCCTGACTAGAACTGGGGGCTTGATAAGGGGTAAACAGCTGTGATTTTCAGGAACAAGGTTGTTTGTCCACCTGATTATGGGGAAGACATAGCTTTAGTGGCACATTCCTGAATACTGTGTTTCTAGAACCTTTCTGGAATAAAAATCTCTGACTCAGCAACATCGTTTACAGCTCTTGGTCTAGGAATTAGACACAGGGGCTCCTACTTGACACAAACTTCCTTTCCAGGGAAGCTTCTGTTCTCCCCCAGTCTTGCTGAGTGAGCAGGGTCTGTGTGACCCTGCCTCCACTGTCACAACCGATCAGACCAGGTGTTGACATGGGAGCCCGGAGTGGCCCGCCTGTGGGCTGGCCGGGAACAATCAAAGGCTTGTGTGGACGGGAACAGAATGCTCATCCAAGCCAATAAGAATCCCTGTCTGGGGAGTGTGAGCCAGCGAGCAGAAGGAAGAGGTCGGCTGCTGTTGGGCGCTTGTGCTGAAAGGCCATGTGAAGTCGGGGTAAGGGGTTGCATTTGGGGACTGTGTGCTTGCTGAATGTATGAGGGACTGAGACTCAGAGAAGCCAGTCAGGGAGCAGGGGAGCGAGCACCCAGAGAAAGCAGAGGAACCGTGCGTGAGTGAGAGAGCGAGTGGGCAAGTTCCTGGTTTCTGCCCTTCTCGAGGCCTGATTCAGTGTTTTCTGGTGTCTCTTGAGTCCTCTGCACTTCCTTGAAATAACCTTATCTTTACTGGGGCTGGCTTGAGTGAGTTCCTGATCCTTGACATCAAAAGGGTCTAGACTAAGAGAGTCCAGACCAAAGGTGAGAAAGAAAGAAAATAAAATATTTATGGGTTATATTTCACTCAATAAACTTTATAGAGTTCTAGTAAAAATGGATTCCCCTACCATTTAGGTC
>NW_007730232.1:10148-11363 GCF_000696425.1 Galeopterus variegatus
GTCCCCCGCACAGCCCCTCTGACCTTTCTCAGGACATGTGAGGTTGATAACGGCTCCCTTCTTCCAAGCTGAGAAACAGCGTGAGAATCCAGCTCTGCCATTTCAAAGCTGAGCTGGGATCTGGGCTACGAAGGGGTGGAGGGCGAGCAGCAAGAAACCATAAGCAAGCTTCGAGACCTCGGAGAGGGGGCTGCTCTCTGCATGCAGGTGGGAGGAGCAGGTGCTGCACGGCTAAGATTCTATTTAAGCTTCACAACAGCCCCCTGAAGTAGGTTTTATGATCTTCATTTTGCCGATAAGAAAACGAACTAGCCCCAAAGAAAACAGAGAAGCCAGCTTGGAGGTGAGTGACATTCTCAGGCAACTGATGGCAGGCCCAGGGCTCCAAGCTGCCTCCTTTGTGTTTTGTGACTCTGATGGTAGCTATGACGTGTTGAGTCTTCACCATGTGCCAGGCCCTGTGCCGAGTGCTCTTCCCGAATTATGTCTTTTAATGTCCACAGCAACTCAGTGAGCAGGCCCTATTAACATCCCCACTTTACAGTGAGGAACGGAGGCTCACAGCAACTTGCCAATAGTCACAGAGAGACTAAGGGGCAGAGCCAGGCTTGGACCCCAGGTTGGTCTGAGGCCAGGGCAGAGTTCTCACTGCTATGACTCCCAGAGATCTCCCCTGGGCTGGAGCCAGAATGGGGTGTCCAGTGGCAGGTCCCTGGGTCCCAGTAAGTACTTCACCAAAATGCCAAGTACAGGGTAGCAACCACAGCACGATCTCCAGAGTCCCACGGACTGATATTCCAACGCTGCCAATCAACCAGGCCATCTATCAATGCCATCAGCCAATCAATCAATCAATGCATCTAGCTTGCCGTGGGCAAATTGGGGACGTGGTGATCTCCAAGGTCTCTCTCAGCTCAGTGAATGTAAAATTGTACTGAACCCTTGCATTAAGTCTCGTCCTTTGCTAAGGGCTCTGGAGTGAGGAAAGGAGGAAGTGCAAGCTTTGGCTTGCCCTCATGGAGTTTAGGGGCGGGGTTAGGGGAGATATATGTGGTTGTCACGTATGAAACTATTAGACAGCAATGACAAGGTGGAGGGTGCCGTAGAGAGTTCAAATTCTGAGATCAGTGTGGACGGAGGACAGGGAATAGGGCTCCCTCTGTGAGTGTGCGTGTGTGCGTGAGTGTGCACGTGTGTGAGTGTGCTCGTGTGTGC
>NW_007730232.1:12987-13514 GCF_000696425.1 Galeopterus variegatus
TTTTCCACCCTCTGTCCCACCCACTAACTAGAGCCATGTCCAGAACATCTGCCATCGTTTGCAGCACACAAGTTCCCAGGCCCGTGCTGGGGCTCTCCCTTTCCTGCACACACGCAAAGACCTTTGAGTCGGCGGCTCCGCTTCATAAGGTTGCTACTCCTGGCCCGTGCTTGATTACGTCTGTTCTTTGGGGCACGGTGTTATAAATTGGGTATGTGATGATGTGTAATCACTAACTGAAAAGCCAATACATTTTCACGGCACTGGCAGCAAGACAAATAAAAGGCCAAATGAAAGGCTTGTGCTCTTTTGACAATGGGAAAAGCACACGACACACATATGAAAGAAAAAAATCGGATCGCAGATGGAAAATGTTGTCATCTTAGGGGAATTGTTTTCTTGGGGCAGCCTGGCTTGTGCTTGCCTCCTGGGAGAGGGTGGCCCGCTGGCTGGGGGTGGGGAGGGTGCAGGATGGTGCTTTATTCCTTTGGGAAACACATTATTATTAGGCTCTGTGAACCTCAGGC
>NW_007730232.1:14152-14805 GCF_000696425.1 Galeopterus variegatus
AGCTGGAGAGAGAGGTAAACAGAGAGAGGAAGGGAAGTGTACACGTCGTGTGGGGAGTGTGCGTGCGGCAGAGTGATTTCCCCGCGTGGAAGTTCAGCCGCCTTCGATGCTGGGCAGGGCAATGGGCCGTGACCGGGGCTGTCACACAGCAGGGGCTGAGCATGTGCCACTGAATGGACCAGTGTGCGTGTGTGCGTGTGTGTGTGTGTGTGCGCGCGTGTGTGTAGAGCACAGCCTGGAGGCTCTTGGGAAAGAGCCCTCCCGCCTGTTCATGCTGCACGCACACGATCACCGTCCACGCTCGGCTGCACAGNGGGGTTCTGGTGTGTTCGTGAGCGGGCCTGGCTCTGCTGGGGTGACCCACCCTAGACGCAGGACAGAACCAACCCTCCCCTTCTGCCACGATGGGTTCCTGTGTGGGTGAAATCACAGCGCTTCTCTTTGGAATGATATTTCACAATTGAAGATCACTTTCTGAGATGAAGGTGTTGTTTTCTTAAATGGTTTAATAAAGACCTTCACATGATTTCACTAAAATAACACAAATTATGTATTAATATGCTATTTATATTTTTATTGTCTGTCTTCACCTCTCACCCTCCGAATCTAAATGTAAGATCTGTGACAGGGGCTTGTTGTCTGTTTTTTTTCAG
>NW_007730232.1:15688-18090 GCF_000696425.1 Galeopterus variegatus
GGAAGAAGTCACTACTCGTTGTCCAACAGGTAGTTCAAATAGAGAACAGAGACAGAGGAAGCGACCCGCCACGTGGCCCCGGGCACTGCGCACACGGAAGCCACAGGCGCGTGCGCCCACCTCCAGTGGGTGCGTGGCCCGGATCCCGTCTTACCTTATGTCAAGTCGCACCAGTTCCTCAGCAGTGACTGAGTAGTAAATAAGCAAGAAAAACTTTGCTAATTTATTTTCCAAGGTTGAATTTTGGAGTGAATGATTGAATTGACTCGTTCATAAAATAATAAATCAATGGCTAAAAGTGAAATTCGTTGTTAAAAGGCAAAAGGCTAAATGATGACGTAGTAAAGATGATGGATGGGATCAGGAGTCAGCAAACTATGGCCCTCGGGCCAAATCCGGCCTGGCACCTGCTTCGGTGAATAGAGTTTTGCTGGAACACAGCCAGGCCCGTTCGCTTACGTATCGTCTACGGCTGATTTCATGTGACAACAACAGACTTGGGTCGTTTGTGACGGAGACTGTATGGCCTGCAAAGTCTCCAGGATTTACAATCTAGCCTTTTGCAGAAAATGTTTGCTGACGTCTGGATTAAATGATGGTCTGTCATGTTAAAGTCAAGAGTCACGCTGACAGTGAGGGAAAGCCAAAATGCTGATATCTTTCTGTTGATAAGCTCAACACCAGAGACTTAGGTTCTGGAGAGACTCATTAAACATCAGAATCAATTAATGTCGTTAACTTGAATATTATTGGTTTGGTAGTTTTAATTGTGCTTATTCTGTAAATTTGTTTTTATTTTATATTTGCATGACAGCTAGAAGTATAAGGATTTAGGCCTAGATTAGTGTTTGTATGTATTAAATTTAGTGTAAAATAATTTAAGTCAACCCCCTGGGGGTTGGTGAGGTTTTTTTTTTCCCTTTAAATGTGCTTTCATTCTTTACTACTTAAGTTTGAAAATTACTATTCTAAAGGCATCTGGTAGGAGCTTGTATCTAGATTTTGCTAAATTCTACTACGGTCCCTGTTAATTTTCCCCCTTTAAATTTGCTTGAGGCAGGAGAGCAACATTACTAAAAAATTCCATTCCTAAAAAAATTTTTAAATAAAAAATTTAGTGTAATTCATTAAATGTTTACCTATAACTTGGAGGATTTAAGAGAGAAGAAACTTATTGGGAGGTCATTGCCTGAGTCTTGCTTTTTGACCTTTTAAAACTTTGGGATGACTGGGTTCTGATCACTGCCCACTGCTCTTTATCTTTGCAAACATGGGGCAACTTGTTAGGGTTTTTTGCTTAAAAAGTACGTCTTCTCCCCTATGCTGGAGTCCCAGAGCCCAGCAGGGCTATTTGGGGGTCTTGGGGCCTGCAGACCTGTCCTGCTATTTGTTCTCTGAAGTTGAACTGACCATAAATTCCCAGAACTTGAATTTGACAGGCATTCCGTGTCTGGTACAAATGTGCATGCCACTTATGGAAACTCTGTATGTCGGAGGATCATAATATTTTTGAGCTGAAGGAAGGATTAAAGTTTAAAGGAGTCAAGGCTTTTGCCCAAGGTCACACAGCTAGCAAGAGGCAGAACTGGGATCTCACTAGTTGCACTGAGGAAGCGGAGGATCATAATATTTTTGAGCTGAAGGAAGGATTAAAGTTTAAAGGAGTCAAGGCTTTTCCCCAAGGTCACACAGCTAGCAAGAGGCAGAACTGGGATCTCACTAGTTGCACTGAGGAAGCAGAAGACAAAAAACAAGACGAACAAAGAACTCCCTGACATAAAGGAACAGCTAGTGCGGTGACGCAGACCTGAAGATTTTGTGTATGACTTGAACTCTGAAATGTCATCTATTTTTATTTTCAGAAACTCTCCTTAATTTTGTCTGAAGTTGATTTTTATAGCTTATTTTATAGAACATCTATCTCCTCTTCGTTCTCTAGGTCTTACAACAGCTTTCCACGGTGAGCAGTGGAATTCTGACCTATAGTTGGTAGAATGCAGATATTGCTGTAAGGATACAAGGTGTTACGCCTTCTTAGCCTCCGATGCAAACACAAGCTCGGCCTCTGCATGACCTGACGAGGTTCTGCCTGGTTGTGAATTGGCTCTGAAGTGAGCTTTTGCCACACGCATCTGCTCCACACATCAGGTGTCCACTGCCTGATCCTTGCAGTGGATGTCCATGCACCAGACCCCTCTGCAGTTTTTCATTCATTCGTGTGATCGTATGCCTGCCCCTACTCTGTACTTGATGGGTGCGACCTGAGGCTGTGTCTGCCTTATGCTGTCTTATTCTCTATTGTATCCCAAGCCCAGTGTCTGGCACCTAATAGGAGGGTACTTCAAAAAGCTTGAGACAAAATAGAATTGAAAGATGATTTGCATCTTTCCATGAGCTTTTTT
>NW_007730232.1:18265-26638 GCF_000696425.1 Galeopterus variegatus
TCAAAAAGCTTGAGACAAAATAGAATTGAAAGATGATTTGCATCTTTCCATGAGCTTTTTTGTTTGTTTGTTTGTTTTTGTCCTTTTTTTCTTTTTTTTGAGACCAGCCGCGCACTGCGCTTAGCCAGTGAGTGCACCTGCCATCCCTATATAGGGTTCAAAAAGCTTGAGACAAAATAGAATTGAAAGATGATTTGCATCTTTCCATGAGCTTTTTTTTTGTTTGTTTGTTTTTGTCCTTTTTTTCTTTTTTTTGAGACCAGCCGCGCACTGCGCTTAGCCAGTGAGCGCATCTGCCATCCCTATATAGGGTCCGAACCCGCGGCAGGAGCGCTGCTGCACTCCCAGCACTGCACTCTCCCGAGTGCACCACGGGCTCGGCCCTTTTCCATGAGCTTTTTAAAGGACCCTCATAGATGCTCAACAAATACTTGCTGGATCCTGAATGAATGAATGAATGAATGAATGAATGAATGAATGAATGAATGAATGAATGAATGAATGAATGAATGAATGAATGAATGAATGAATGAATGAATGAATGAATGAATGAATGAATGAATGAATGAATGAATGAATGAATGAATGAATGAATGAATGAATGAATGAATGAATGAATGAATGAATGAATGAATGAATGAATGAATGAATGAATGAATGAATGAATGAATGAATGAATGAATGAATGAATGAATGAATGAATGAATGAATGAATGAATGAATGAATGAATGAATGAATGAATGAATGAATGAATGAATGAATGAATTTCAACCCATGTGGGGAAGGATCTCAGCAGCAGAACATGTTGGGATGAGAACCCAATTTAGAGTCACTCTGACCTTCCTTCAAATCTCTGGGCCTCAGTGAATTCATGGGAAGCGGGGGTGGCTCTTTCCTCTCTTCCTTCAGACATGGCCAGAGGTGAGGCCCTTTTCCGTTCCAGGGAGGAGCTTGGTCCTGGCCTACCCGGTGCTTTAGAAACTGCTGCTGCGCCCTAAGCGGGACCCACAGGGCAGGGCCGGACCTTGCACTCCAGGCCGGAGAGAGCCGAGGCCCCGCGGGGAATCGGGCTGGGCCTGGGAGGGCAGGCGTTGAGCAGCAGCGACTTAAGATGGGCGCGTCCAGGGTGTGCCCGTTCATCATGATGAGTGTCATGGTAAAATCAATTATCTGTGTGCTTTTGGGAACTACAGCCATCATTCTGGTGTGATTGATTTGGCGTATAATGCGGGCATGGCCATTTGTTTCACTATGCTGAAAGTTCATCTAAAATTGCTTTGAGTTTCTGGTTTTGGGGAGTGACACATCCAATTATTATCGTCTCTCCTATGAAATATGGACTGAGGGATACAGGGCTGCTGGCCTCGCTTCCTCCCTGGTCACCTGCTGTAGGTGGCAGGGGGCGTTTTATTGCTTTGATTTCCCTTCTTCTCCCATTGCCTTCCCCACTTGGAGTCCGTCTTCAGACCACTGCGGGGGTAGGCCCTGGGGCTTCCTTCCCTGCCAGCCCTTGGGGACTTGTCTCTCCTGCCAAGATGGAAGATGAGCTCTGAAGGACATTGGGCCTCCACCCACGCCTGCAGCCCTCGCTGGGGGAGTCTCCCGCCCACCCAGCTGCAGTCCTGATCCTGGCCTGTAAGCCTTTGGCCTGGGTGTAGCAGGTGAACACCGCCCTCGGTGTCACTGGTCACAAAAGGCTGGTTTGAGAGTTGTCCCCAACGCTTAACTGGCTGTGTGACTTTGGGCAATTCCCTCAACCTCTCTGAGTTTTCTCATTTATAAAACAGAGATTATAACAAGGTGAGGGTTAGCGAAGGTGCAGAAAATACTACCGGTTACCGTCATCACTACCGCTGATTTCTGCTTTCAGCTGAGCTGTTACTGCCCTCTCGGTTTTCCCCATCTGGGAAACGGAGTCGGGAAGTGAGTTGGAGGCCTGTGAGGAGACGGAATGTGACCTGTGGCATGAATAGTAAAACTGCCCCGGTGGGGGACAAAGGGTGCTGTTTAACCTCCGAGTGTTACTGTCTTACTGTTTTTCCATCCTCTGTTTTGCTGATGGAAGCACGTGGCATCTGGGCCCGCTGGGGCAGGTTGTGGGAGAATCCTGGGACACGGGTGCAAATGAGGTTGAAATTCTGTCAGCCTTCCCATCTGGCCGTGGCATCTGTGGGGAGGCCTGCGGTTTATTCCTGACATCTCCTTACGATAATAACACCGCCCACCATGTATCACATGCACAGACCCCTAAAAAATCAGTGTCAGGATTTTTTTTCCCTGGGACACCTGTTCCATTTTCTTGAAATGGAACAACTATCTTTGTACCAATTCCTCCTGACTTTTAGGTCAATGCCAGGGCCATCCAGGCTATGCTGTCACCAGGAGCGGCCCGTCACCCCTTCCATCTGCAGAGTTCCTGCGTTCTCTGCTCCTTCCACGGGAATGTGTGTCCCTGTTGCCTTCCATCTCAGTCTTCGCCCCCTGTGAGATTTGAATGCTGCCCCCTCTGAGAAACCTTCCTCCTCCCCCCTGGGGTTACGGTCTCTCCCTTCCTTTTGCACCCACACTCTTACCTGCACCTCTCTTTTGGCACCTCTGCTGTTCCCTTTCAGCAGGGACGCTTAAATGCACACCTTACCCACCCACGTAGACTTAGTTCCCTTTGGAGGCACTGTATCTTTTGCCTCCCTGTCCCTCGCTCAATGTCGGGCACAGAAGAGACTCTTCATGGATTTTTCTCGACTGTTAAATGACTAGAAGGAAAATGATCAGGCCTCGTTCCTTCTAAAGAAGCTCTGCAGCATCTGGCATTTGTAAACATCACCTGCTGCCCAGCACTGCCTCCTATTTAGCCTGAGACTTGCATTTCGGTGATGATTTCTGCTTTGCGGAAGGCTTTAGTTCAAATTCAAATCTCTCCTGTTGTCCCCGAGTGGTGAGCCGTCTCAAAGTCCCAGAAGGGAGACAGGTGGTCTCTGAGGGTGGAAAGAGGACGCCACAGTGAGGATCAAGAGGCTGGAGGCACAGCAGGCAGCACCCAAAGGAGAAGGTCTGCATGAGTGAGTGCACAGGTGCCAGCTGGTCCTGGGAGCTGCAGAGGGTACAGCATGTGACCTCATGCAGGGATCTGGCGCTTCCTTCACAGTTGCTGGAAAAGGACATTTCCAGGAGCATCAGGCAGCCCCGCTCCCGTGAGTGCAGGAGCTCAGCTTCCCCGCAGCAAGTCCACGGTGCCTCGCTCCCCTCTTTTGCTCCAGGGACAGGGAGAGAAGATCCTCTGCCTGCCTTACTTCAGTTACACGGATGGCTGGGGAGAGCTTCGCAGGAGTAACCGTAACGGAGCCACCTGCTTAGAGTGAATGGTGGCGAGTTCCCCTCCCCCAGCAGCTCACGCAGGCACCCTTGACCTTTGCAGGGCACATCATGAACGCAGGTGTTAACCTTAATGCCACTCACTTGGGCCTGTCATTAGCACTCATGCCTGTGACAGGTGTTTGTTGTGGCCCGGCGGGAAGGTCAGCACCTTGGAGCTGCTGAGTCTCCCAACCTAAAGGCAACATTTGAGGGTTGGTGAGTAGCCAGGCTGGAGTTGGCTGCGTGGCCTGGGGGTGTGGGGTGGGGTGATGTCAGTGCAGGCTGCGGAAGTGCTCAGAGCTGGGAAAAGGGTTTAATGCCTGACCTCTCTCCTGGTCCCTGAGAGACTCTTTCCCCTCTTCCCTGGAGTGTCATGCAGTGACCTGGGCCTCCTGACTGGGGACAGCATGTGGACAAGCTTGGGTGGCTTCTGCTGCCTTCTTCAGCCTGGGAACTCCAGAGGTGCTGGTCTCCGGCAGGCAGTGGTGGGCAGCTCTGGTCTTTGGAGATGAGCTGTGGGCAGGTAGAGAGGTCCCCAGGGGCAGGGTGCCTCCAATTTCAGCCCCAACAGGGACTGTGCCTCATGGCTGTCGCCCTGGGTTGGCGTCTCACTGGAGCAGTGGGGCTGGAGCCCAGAGAGCACTGTGGGTCTTCCAGTCAACACAAGCAGCGGGCACGCTGTCTGTTTAGCTCCTTTCGAGGGTGGGACATTTCAGGCAGGGAAAAGAACACGAACAAAGGTATACAGAAAGAGAAAAGACAAGGCATACATATAGAACAGCAAATCACTAAGATTTGCTAAAGCAGTGTTTCCTACATTTCCCTGGTATAAATCCCAGGGGAATTCATTAAAAGTACAGCTTCCCAGTCCCCTCCCTTGGAAATTCTGACTCAATGTGTCTGAAATGGGGCCTAGGAATCTTAATTTTTAAAAAGTACCACAAATGATTTTTATTAACAGGGAAGTTTAAGAAGTACTACGCTAACAGGCAGAGTTGGTGAAGAGGAGTCATGAAAGCAAAGGCTTGAATTAAAAGACCAAGCAATTTGGCCTTCTTTCTTTTTTTTTTTTTGTCCTTTTTGAGACCGGCCGCACCGTGCTCAGCCAGTGAGCACTGTGAGCGCACCATCCATCCCTATATAGGATCCGAACCCATGGCGGGAGCGCTGCTGCACTCCCAGCGCCGCACTCTCCCGAGTGCGCCACGGGCTCGGCCCTGTTTAGCTTCTTTCTGTACATTGGGGAAATGGATCTGGGATGGGCCTGGGGCTCAGTCCATCAACACTAAGTGTTGGAGAGAAGAGAGATCTTGGGGTTCATTTAATGCACTTTTTCAAATTTTCACTCCCCGTGCCTTCTCCTAGGTCATTCCTGTCATAGCAGATGTGGCTGGAGCTCTCTGTATCTTCTTCCTTCACTCTTGGGATTAACAGCAATAATAATAATAATAATCAAAATAACAACAACCTCCAGCACCACGGTGTTTCCCTGCGTGTTCGTCGCCTGCCAGGAATTGTGCATGCACCGTGCTGCCTAATATGATAACCGTGGGGTGAGGCGTGCGTCACCCCCCTATTGATGAGGATCCAAGGCTCTGAGGAGACATGTGACCTGTTCAAGGTGGAGCCAGGTCCCAATAGCTCCCTACCCTTTGCTACTACTATTGAGGGTGCAGTTTATCAATCCACTCTGTACTTTGGGTTCGGAGACTGACTCAGTTCCACCAAAACAGAGGACAGAGGCCCAGAAAGGTGAAATTCACCCCAAATCCCACAGCTGGCTTGTGACTGAGCCTATGAGTAAACTTTACACAGCCCAAGAATAAGTTGGTTGTGGCCAGCACTGTGCTAGGGCCTTTAGGGGTACCAAAGAGAATATGTTCAATACTCAGTGAGTTACCATTTGCTGGAAAAATAAAACTGTATTCATAGCTAATATTTATTGAGCTTTTTCTCTGTGTCAGGACGGTTTTTACACACAGTTCCTGTAACTGTTAGGTATGTACTGTCATTATCCCCCTTTTATAGTCAGAGAGAGTAAGGCTTAGGCAGGTTAAGCAAATTAACCAGGACCACACAGCCAGGAAGAGGGAGAGACGGGACTCCGACCCACGTCGGGCTGACTGCAGAGCCATTGCAGAGGCAGCAGAGGAAGGACAGGGCAGGTTTGGGGGAGGGGCTCCTTAGAGGACTGGGGCTTGAGCTGGGCTTTGAGTTAGATTGGAGAGAGTCTGAGGATGGCAGTCTGGGTGGAAGGAATGTCCCCAGTTTAGTGGCTGTGTGTGCCTGCCTGATGGTGGAGGGGTGCTTCTCTGTTTGACTCTCAGCTTCTTCTCTGAGGGTTGATTCCGGCCATTTGTTTGGAGAGCTAAGAAACTTGAATTTGCTGCTGAGGAGATATGAATGTTTATATGCAATGGGAGCGTGCATGGCAGAGTGGAAACGTGGAGGGTTTGGAACCGGACTTCCGTTGAACCCTGCCGGTGACTAACTCTGTGTCTTTGGGAGATTCAGACACTCTGAGCTGAGTTTTATCACCTGTAAGGACTGGATGGTAATAATGAGCTTATCTACCTGACGATGTAGTTTTTGATAACCACATGATACAAGGTTCAGGTGTAAAGCTCCTTAGAAGTTACAGATAGTCCTAAGTTATGATCCTTAGTTAAGCATGACTACAAGGATGTTTGCAAGTAAACAGGTTGCGCATTTACACGTGTATTTAAATGGTTATGACTATGTTGATGTCTTTAACTATAAATGTGCACATTGACACCTGTGCACACGGTATGTGTGTGTGCCCTGAAGGCATGGCCACAGCAAATGCTGCAGAGACAGCCCTCTGTTGCACGGATCGTGTGCCAGCCACAGTGCTTCCCATGAGGACCTCATGACTTCCTGATAATCCCGTCAGTGGGTTGTCACAATCACCATTTCTAACATGTAACAGAGGCTGAATTTGAACGAAGGTGTGCTGGTGTCCTGCAGAAGCCCCTGCAGGAGGCAGACATCCTGTGGGGTCACTCTGAACTCTGCCTCCTTAGCACCTCCCCACCTGCCCCATCCATGGGGAGCTCACCTGACGTCCCCTCCCACCCAGGCTCCTGACTGCTCAGGCAGCGGCCAGGCCTCTCTGCCTTTTTGGATTCCCTCTTGCAGACTCTGGGCTCTGACCCTCAACCCTGTCCCCCAGCGATGGAGTTGGAGGCATGGTGTCTTCCTTTCTCCCTGCCCAGACTACAAGGAAGCGATCTTAATCTGGGGTGGCCTCGCCAGGCCTGGGGTCCCACCAGCAGGTGTTTGGCGATTCCTAGAGGCCCAGTGGAGACCCTGCTGCCATCCGCTAGGGGCCACAGGAATTCCTTCCTCATCCAGCCAATGCGTGGCTGATTCCAGGTCCTGCTGGACCGGTGGGACTGGCTCCTGTGAAGGGAGCCAACGTCTCTGGGAGCGGTCTGGACTTCCTGGGGGAATTTTACTTCAAACATCTACCCCTGGGCTCGGGCTTCTGCAGCCCTTGAAGAGCAGGGTTGGGGGTGAGCCTGGGAGGCTTGCTGAGGTTGACTGTCACTTCCTACGTGACACCGAAATCCTGGTGGTCACGCAGGTCACAGGGTGAATGTGGCTGCACGAGGATGGAGATAGTCTGTCACGCACGTGGCCCTCCCGAGGATAGCCCAGGAGACACACTGTACGTACACGGATGCATAATTTGGAGGCATAGCCGATTTTACTCCGATTATGGGAGTAACGTATATCTGCTGTAGGAACTTAGGAAATACGTACATCTGTAAAAGAGGAATAAAAAGAGCCACCACCCCTCTCCCGGAGGACGGGTAGCCGCTGTTACCATCCCGCCAGCTTTCTTTTCACTCTTCCTCTCTGACTGATATGCGCATGTGGCATGTGTGTGTCCCGTGTGTGTGGCCTGTGTGTCTGTGTACTTAACTCTCTTCTGGTTCCCCCCAAATCAGGGAAGGGCAAGCCGGAGGCCTAGGTGTGGCTTTTGACCCTTCCCCCCGCTCTGCTCACTGTCCCCAGGCTTGTCACCTCTGTCTGTCACCAAGTCCTCCTGACCTTGTCCTTCTCATTGCCTCGCAGTCCCCTCCTCCCTATGCTGAGTCACGCGACACCTTCCTGACGGTCTGCCCACGCCCACTCTGTCCCCAGGCTTGTCACCTCTGTCTGTCACCAAGTCCTCCTGACCTTGTCCTTCTCATTGACTCGCAGTCCCCTCCTCCCTATGCTGAGTCACGCGACACCTTCCTGACGGTCTGCCCACGCCCACGCTGTCCCCACTGCCCAGCTCTCTGGGGTGGGCAGCCTGGCTCCGCCTCTCGCGGGCTGTGCAGCCTCATGGGCTGTGCAGCCACTTCACTCCTGAGTCTCGGCCTCCCTGTCGCATAAGTTGGCAGGATTAAATAAACAAATACGTGCAAACCACTTAGATGGGCGCCTGGCGCATCGTGTGCCCTCCCCAGTGCAGCCGGGGCTCTAACGGAGGCACAGACCTGCTCATTCTCCCCTCCACGGAGGGTATGGCAGAGGCTTCCTTCCTGCGGCCCTTAGCGGGGACACAGAACCGTAACCGCAGCCCGCGGGGCCCACGCGGTCTGTTCCCCACGCTCCTCCCCGCCGTCCTCTCGCCTCTCTCTGTTGCTGTGGGTCCAGCCCCTCGGGTCTTCTTTCAGTCCTCGAAGCTGCTGCTCTTGCCACAGCCTTTCTGCATAATCTCCTCTTTCTGACTGAAATGCCTCCCTGCTCCCCCCTCACGTGTGATGTGCTTGTTACACGTGTGCTTTGCTCCCGAGTTTCTCTGTTGTCATCAGCATCAATATGTCTTTGCACATAAATCGTCATGCACGCCTGTGATTATGTCCTCAAGACAGATCCTTAGAAGCGGGGCTTCTGGGTCAAAGGTTATAAACATTTAAAGGCTTTTGACGACTCTCCCAGATGACTCTCTAGCAGCACACACACACTTCTCAGCCTTCTCGCCCCAGTTTCCTTTCCTGGGC
>NW_007730232.1:27287-28377 GCF_000696425.1 Galeopterus variegatus
TGACTCTCTAGCAGCACACACACACTTCTCAGCCTTCTCGCCCCAGTTTCCTTTCCTGGGCTCCTCTGGCATTTGTGTGAATCTTTCATCTGGCAGTGAGCGCATCTCCTTTACATCAGAGTCACTGCTGACTCTCTGTCTTCTCAACTGGACAGTGAACTGTTGAAGGGTTGGGGCTGGATCTAATTCATCTCCATATTTCCCCAGGGACCTGGCCGACGGCAGGTGCCCAGTGAACATTTGCTGAGCTAGACCGAGCTGAATATATGAGTTGTCAGTCCCTTTCCATGGTGGGATGGAAACCAGGAATCCAGATGTTTGCTGGTAAATCAGTGGGTCCCACAGCCAGCACTTGCTCTGTAGTGGTTGGGTCTCTGCCTCTGTCTCTCTCTCTCTCTCTTTACAGCCTTATAGTCTAGTGAAAGAAGAACCCAATCGAAAAGTTGTGTTTCCCACTCTGAGTGGTGGTGTCTGATGAAGCTGTGGCTCAGGGGGCCCTGGGCATGGGGGGCCCTGGCCTGAGATTTCCTTTGGGCGGGTTGTCCCCAGGACCTGGCTTATTTCCCCCTTTTCCCTTTGCCCTTCCTAGTCTTGCCTCCTGGTGATTGGTGACAGAAGGCAGGGCAGACAGTTCCCTGACTGCTTTTACTGGGGTGTCCTGTTCTCACACTCACCCCTGGCTGGGCACTCCTGCTGTAAGGGCCCCTCAGAACACACGTGGGTGGGCTGGTTGGTCCTGCTCCTCTGAAGGGCTAGTTTACTGGACACCACCTTGTTCTGGGCCTGAAACTGAGCAGCTTAGATCATTCAGCTCGACCTTTCTAAAACAGCTGGGAAGAAGCACTGTGTTCCCCAGGGAGACCCGGCTGTCAGCCTCTGGGAGCCCTTAGGTGTTTGCCACCCGCTCAGGAGGCGATCACTTAAAACTGCAGCTGGGTCATTTCTATTCCAGGATGTTTCGTTTGGAAACACTGAGGGCTTCATCTGGAACAGCTCTCCTGTTTTGAGCTGGGGACTTGGACATGTGGGTGACCCCCAGCCTGGCCTCTCCAGCTCTATTTGGGCTCTCTCTGCTGCTCTCTGTGTATGT
>NW_007730232.1:29329-30394 GCF_000696425.1 Galeopterus variegatus
GGGAGCACCGCCGCGCTTCCCAAGCGGCGCACTATAGCAGTGCGCCACCGGGCCGGCCCCGGCTTTTTCCAGCCTGATGCTCCGAGCCCCTGGGTACTACCTGAGAGGCGTGTGGTCTAGTCACACAGTGCAAGGACTTGGTTCTCAGCCGCACTGGAGTTTGATATCTGACCCTGCCACTTATTAGCTGTGTGACTTTAGGTATGCTGCTTCACTTCTCTGAGTCCTGATTTCCTTATCTGTAATTGGAGATTTTGGTATTTATCTTCTCATAGTGTTGTTAAGACGATTAAATATCTTCATACAGTGACTGTTAAGGGCAGTACTGAGCACATGGCAGGCCCTAAAACAAATATTTATCTCCCCCCTTTAGTTCTTCCAGGCAAGCTGAGAGGCAGAGGGAGTTTATTTAAGGGTCTCTACCTGGGATTCCCTCTCCTTCACTCACCAGCATCTTCTCTCTCCAGATACTCTGTCCAGTCACCCTAAATACGTCAGTTTTATTGGCACCAAAGTATTTGCAGGCTTTATAATTATCCATCCCATCAATTTTTACACTGAGTAAAGGAAGAGGGCAATGCTGAACCCCAAAGCTCAAGACCTTAGAGAGGGCAGGAGACATCCTGGCGCTGCTTAGATCCGCCCCGAGGCCCACACTAGTCTATTCTGCCTGTGTCGAGGCAGCTTCTGAAACAGTCTCTCCCTTCCCTGTCTTTGGACCTGTGCTTGGAGGGTTTCTCAGAGCCCACCCTCTCTACTTTGTCCCCAGGCACCAGGCCCTTGGCTCTGGACCACGCCCGCCTGGCAGAGCTGTCTGGGCGCTGCCAGCACGGGTGGGGTGTGTGCGGGGACGCCGGCCTGGGGGCTCAGGAGAGGACAGGCGCGGAGCAGGGAGGAATGCATGTGGCTGGGTTGCGTTCCCTGCCGGCAGGGACACCGCCTGCGAAGCACAGTGCCCGGCTGCGGGTGCCCAGAGCAGGGCTGGGAGGGGAATGCGGCGCTCGCTGTCACGTGGAAGGGAGCGGCTCCAGGGCTCGGTTCTCAGGCCAGGGGCCAGGAGCCCCA
>NW_007730232.1:30478-53845 GCF_000696425.1 Galeopterus variegatus
CTGTCACGTGGAAGGGAGCGGCTCCAGGGCTCGGTTCTCAGGCCAGGGGCCAGGAGCCCCAGGCAGGCTGCTGTTTGCTCAGGGTAACAAAAAATGTTTCCCACTGACATTGTCCGTAAGGAGCAAGCTCTGTGTGCTCACGGGGTTCCGGAGGCTGTGGGCTCACCCTTGGGTGCTGTGGTAGTAAGGACTATGGTACTGGGGGGAAGGTGGTCACTGGGAGGCCTGTGACCGGGTTCCTGGTCTGTGAGGAGGTAGGCCTTTACTTTTGTTTAATAACCTGTGTCTTGTACTAAGCATGTGTAGGCTCTGGTCTAACCACGTGCAAATATTAACTCATTTAAACACCATAGAACCCTACGAGGTAGGTGCTTATCTCTATTTTATAGACGGGGAAACTAAGGCACAGGCAGGAGGCCTCCTGGGGAGGGCTGGCAAGGCCCAACCGTTGAATGGACCCCTCCCCCGCCACGGTGTCAGCGACTCCCCTCATTGGGTTCATCGAGTTAGTCAGGAGAGCATTAACCCCTGGGCCAGGTAACTGGGGGCTGCGGAAATGGAGGCCGCGAAGGAACCGGAGGCCAAAGAACGACCCAGCGTACCTGAGATTCTAGTGGACGCACTGAACATCCCGCCCAGGCCGGGGCAGGCGGGTTTCCCACAGCCGTGCAAGGTCGGTAGAGCCTGTCCTCAGAGCCCGCCCCAGCCGCCGCTTCCCAGCGTGTCCCCGCCTGCCCGCGGGCACCCTCGGTGGGCACCCTCCGTGCCTCACCTGCAGAGCGGGCAGACTTGGTGAAAAGGCGGCTCACGATACACGTTCCGCGTCTTGAAGATTTCGTTTTTAGGTTAATCTGAGAATTTAGAAGAATCACTTCTAAGTTGGAAGACTAGTTGAAGGCAGCTAGACTAATGGAAAGGACTAGAAACTGAGAGTCATGACAGCAGGAGCAGTAACTTTACACCCACAGTGCTCTGGAGTTGATGACAGTGCCCAGGGATTAGGTGCAATATTTATAATGTTTCCATTTTGTGGATGAGGCTACTGGAGCCAGAGGTGCTTACATGACTTGCCTGAGGTCACAGCCTGTGAGTGACAAAGTCAGGCTCCTCATAGGCTTGACCAGTCCCAGTGAAGGCACGGCCTTGTCCAGGCCCTGGTCTCCGCATGTGTCAAGGGTGGTTGTTGCACTGACAATGACACGTTACAGTCTTGTCTCTCTTTCCCACCCATCGGAACCAGTGGCCTGTTTGCCCCGGGAATGCAGGTGCTGCCTGGCCTGCTGGGGCCGCTGACCTGACCTTGAGGGAGGGGTCCTGTCCCTGAGGTGGGAGGCCTGTCTTGGTGCTGGCAGGTAAGGAGCTGTCTGGGTCTCCCAAGGGTTTGGAATCACCCCAAAGCGCGCCTCGCCGAGGCGACTGGGTTCCCTTCCCTCCGTTCTTCGGCATTTTGATGGGAAGTCACCGTAGTGGTCCTCCTTGCATCCAGAAAGCCCTTGCATGGCAGGGGTTTACTCCAAGCCCTTGCCTTCAGGAAGATGGACCAGATGACTTAATAAAGTTCCTAATAAAACCTCCTGGGCAGATCACCAACCTCCTTCCTCTTTAAAGTCTCATTGAAAAAGGAATGTCCGCAGCAATCCCTCGGTAACACATGACAGTGTTTCACAGCCCTCCCAGCCAGGAAGCTGTTCCTAATGTTTAACCTCAATCCCTCCCGCTGCAATTTAAGGCCCTTTCTCTTGTTGAGCGCAAATGGAGAGCAGCTGCTACGCGCCTCATCTGACATCAGCTATTTCTCAAGATGACCCTGTGGGACAGGCCAGGGTCATTAGACCCAATTTGGTGCTCGGCAAATGTGTATTTATTCCTGCACACACGGGCCACAGCCTGTTTTGTTGGGCACTATGAATAGCTGCCAGTTTATCAGGGTGTCTCTTCAGGCATGTGTCTCCTGGTGTCTGCACTGCCCTGTGGACCCTGGAGACAGAGACCCTGCCTGTCCGACTCGCTTCTGCAGCTCCACATGGCAGGCCCAATCTGCAGAGGGGAACCGATTCATGGAGGTGGCTGAGACTTTAAACTTCAGGCAACTAAGCCAAGGTGGCGGATGGGACTATCTGGCTCCTCCTCTGTCTTGGATGTAAGCTCCGTTTCTGGAATCTCTTTTCAATCAGCGAGACTGGGATGCTCCCCGAGGGCATGTGGATTCCCTGCCATGCCCAGGGGCCGAACTGGGGACAAGGGGAAGAGACTTGAGGGCTTGGGGACCTTGTGGAGACACTCTGGCCTTTTGTCAGTTCTGCGAGGAGGCAGGAGTGAAACACAATCAAGCAATTAGCCACCCCGTGGTCCCTAAGAACAGCAGCATCAACAGCAAGAAATCCCAGGGCTGCGGCTGCGGCTGCGGGTGAAGCCTTGCCTGCCAGCTCAGGCCTTGTCTGTCTGTCTGCTCCTAATCCATGGTTCAGGGAGACGCGGGGAACAGTGAGTGCGAGGGCGGGCAGGGAGTGCAGACGCCCGGGCCCACCCCTCCGCCCCTTCCCCAAATTCCACCTTTGACAGGGTCTCGCCTCTCTGAGCAGTGTGGCCTCTGGTTTTGGAGGCCCCGTCCCCTCCCCCAGCGCATGACTCTGCTTGATGAGAGGACTTTACGAGCCCAACCTGTCCCTGGCACCCCCCTCCTGGGTGCTTTTTCTCCAGGAGGCTGCATTCCGATCCATAAACCTTCTCCTCCGGGGCTTAGGGTTGAGCTGTTCCTGATGTTTATCAGAGGCTAAGGATCAAAGCTGTCCAGGCCTTAAATCTCTCTCTGCGGCTGTCAGGCCCCAGGGCAGCTGAGGAGGGTTGACAGCCCTTTGGGCCTCAAAGGAAAAAATTTGCTGTACTCCACCCACCACCAGCACTGCCAAGAAGCTGTCCTCTCAGGAGCTGGTGCAGGCCGTTCCTGGGGGCTGCTTCGGGAGGCTGAGAAACGCTTGTCTGTGCTGGGGCAGAGAGGCAGAGCCTGTGAAAGGGAGGCCAGGTGGGCTGCAGAGTGGCCCCTCTGTGTGTGGGGGGTGTCTTCCCCTGTGCAGGTGTGAAATGCTTTGTGGGTGCCTTCATAGGTGCATGATGGGGTGGAGGAGACAGAAACCCAGAGCCACAAGCCCCCTGTGGCCCTCAGGACCTTGGACCCAGCCTTGGACCTGACCCTCTCGTTTTATGGAAGAGACTGAGCGTAGTATCAGGGCCTCAGAAAGCACGGACACGTCACTGAAACACTGAGAAACCCCTTCCTCACTCTTTAGCATTGATGGAGCCAGTGCTGGTGGGTTTCTGCAGACACCTCAAGGACCATGTGACTGACACCTATGAAAAAGTGAAGGCTGGTGGAGGAGACGGAGCCGAGGATGTCAGGGCGGCTGGCCTGCGGGGGGCTGGCATGCTGCTGAGGCACCCCCGGACGGGCTTCCTCACGCTGGGGTGGGGGCTTCCCAGGGCCCCGCAGGGGAGGACGTGGCCGGGCAGCAGGGCTCTGCGGGTAGGTAGCAGGCCCGAAGCTCCCCACTTTGCTCAGGACACGGGGAGGCTTTGGGGACTGAAGTTTTGCTCTCAAGGGAGGGGTGAAAGAGGAGGGAGCCCTTAGGCAAATGTGTGCAGTGCTGTCTCCTCCCCAGCACGTCCCCAGAGTCCAAGTGCTAGTGAAGGAAGGGGCTGCAGAAAGAACCCAGCTTCACCCCTTCATGTGCTCACAAGGAAACTGAAGACCAGAAAAGGGAAGGGACAAATTGTGGAGGGTCGAGCTAGCAGCAGAGAGACCCGTGGACCAGAGCGTGGGCTCCCCAGGAACTCAAGCCTGAGCTGGTCCACGAAACCAGTGCACGCGAGTGTTGTGGTCAGTAAACGACACACGCGCTTGTGTAACGCACACAAGTGTACGGCCACGACTTTGGAACGAAGCCGACATATAAAAGCAGCTCTAAATTGCCCATAAAATGATAAAAGTCCGGTCCTTAACCCCTGGCAACCCAGCAGGTGCTCAAAGGCAGTAGCGGCAGCCCAAACTTTGATAGTTTAGCATCTACAAGTGCAGAGAGGAGGCAGAAAAGTACAGGGCATGAAGACCTGGGACTCGGAGTCGTGAGGACTTGGGTTTCAGGCCGGGCTTGAGCCCTGGCTAGCTGTTGACTTTGAGAAATTACCTGACAGTCTTCTCCTGTGTACCCGCCTCACAGGCAGTTGTACAGGTGAGATGGTGTCAGTTCTCAGGGCAGTGCTGGCCATAGCATGTGCTCAATAAATGCTCACTTTGAGAGACAACCTTGGGGTTCTTGGTCTAAGTCACATTTGGGAGGGCCTCCCCTCTTGGATAGAATGTGGGCACGCTGGCTCCATTTTAGATCTGGGGACAAATTGCCCACAAGGTGAAGCGGGGGATTAGAGAGCTGGGTCCAATGAATTCAAACAAGATTTATCCCAGGGATCAGGAAATGGGAGTTTCAGATGTTGCCAGCAGATTGGTGGCTTTCAGGGCCTTTGTTCCTTCTGGCCAGGGCTCATCCTGGGCTGAGCTTTAAGGCTCTGAATTGTGTCGCCCCTCCAATCCATGAGCTAGAGCCCTAACCCCCCAGATCTCAGCACGTGACTGTATTCGGAGATAGAGCCTTTAAAGAGGTAATTCAATTAAGATGAGGTCATTAGGGTGGTCTCTAATCCAATCTGACTGGTGTCCTTACAAAAACGGGAAATTTGGACACAGGCCCGCGGTGAAGACCATGTGGGTACAGGGAGGAGACGGCCACTTGCAAGCTAAGGAGAGGCCTCAGAAGAAACCAGCCCTGCCGACGCCTTGGACTTTTAACCTCAGAACGGTGAGGAGATAAATTCCTGTCGTTTAAGTCCCCCGGCCTGTGGCATCTTGCTGCGGCAGCCCTGGCCGCCTGGGAAGGCTGTGCTCAGCCTTCCTTCTGAGACGTGGTGTTTCTCAGACTTCTGTGTGTACCACGCCATGTTTTGGGAGCCTGATACAGACACAAACTCCTCCGTGGTGTGTCTGGGGATGCACCTGGGGAGGTTCCCGGGTGACTCTGTGACAGGGCCCACCTTTGAGGTACCTCAAAGGCAGCCCCAGGCCTTCGTTCCAGGAGTTTGTGCTGAGGCAACTCGTTGGGGGGCTGGCTGCTCCCTGCCTTCGGTTCCTGGGGCCTTGGAGGCCTCTGCCTTGCTGCCCCGAGGCGGAGTGGAGCTGGCCGCGGCCACTGGGAGGTGAGTGCGTGGGGAGCGTCGGGCTGCATGGCTCCCCTTGCTGCTGGGATGGGCACGGGAGGGCGGCTCCTCGGTCATGCTCCCGAGGCTGCCAGCACGACGCTGCACACAGTACCTGTTACAGGTGGGAAATTACAGGTGCTGCCGCTTCAAAGGCCTTGGCAGCCGGAGCTCCTCTTTGATAGATGGCAGTATTATTAATGGTGATTTATTGTTGGGGCCATTTTGACAACAGAAATAACCAGTTTCCCACCTTCTTGGCTCCCTCCCCCACACTTGCTGGGCTGTGTTTGGCTTGCCCTTTTTTTTTTTTGGCTGTGGAGGTTACCTCCCTGCACAAGGAGTCTGGGGCATCTGTTTAACGTACATAGTAAGGTTTCTGGCTTATTAACTTGTCACCGTGTGTCATAAAGTTTAGTGAAATGCTGGCGAATTGTAATCCTAAACAGGGCAATTACCCTATTATTAAAAAGACTTGCTTTCTTTTCTTTCTTTCTTTCTTTCTTTCTTTCTTTCTTTCTTTTTTTCTTTCTTTCTTTCTTTCTCTCTCTCTCTCTCTCTCTCTCTCTCTCTTTTATTTTTCTCTCTCTCTCTCCACCCCACCCCTTTTCCTGATTGGGATTTTTCTCACTTCTGTCCTACTCACTTGATTCCTGCTTTGCAGTAATCCCAGAGTCAACCTGGCCTTGCACGGCAGGGGAACAACGAGAGAGCTGACCAGCTGCCCTTGCTGTGGGACGTGAGCTGAACTAACCTCGTGGAATGGAGACCCCGTGCTGTCCCAGCCAAGGCTGGGTGTTTCCGGCTCCCAGGCAGCGAGGTTGGAGACAGGAGGCAGCGCTAATGGGGGTAATTGAGCCGCTGTTGTCTTTGCTGCATTCCCAGGCTCCCCTCCAGAGATTGTGTCCCTCTGCCTTTTCCTAGCTGGCTTTTTGCTGGAGGGGGTGTGGAACATGAGTGCCAACTTGGTCTGAGTTTGAGTCCTGGCTGCCACTTGCTGTGATTCCTCAGCTGGAGACTCAGTTTCTCAGTCTGTAAAATGGGGGGTGGTAATTCCTACCCTGTCTACCTCACAGGATCAAATTAGGTAATGAGTAGGGAAGAGGACGGTTAGTGGTAAATCCCTCTACCAATCTGAGGGATTACTGTAATTTCACATGTGCCATTCATGTCTAATTGAGTGTCAACTCCTGTTATTCCAAAGGATTGTAAGTATATGGAGACTGAGTCTTCTGATTCTCCCTCAAGGTTGTGATGACCCTGGTTTCTAAATCTACTTGACAGGCATTGTTTAACTCACAGTCTGAACAATGGGGATTTTTAAGTACGTTCAAGATAACTAGTTGTCATATGCACAGTGCTAGGTTAAGAGTACAAAACTGAATAGGCTGGAGGCAGAACTATGAAACAACTGAATCACAGTCTGCCAGATCTTAAAAGAATGTGGAGATCATCCAGTTGAATCGTCCCATTTTATAGATTTGTAAATTGAGGATCAAAGAGGTCGAACAACTTCTAAAATCACCAGACAAGTAATAGGCAGTGCTGGGACTAGATCTCCCATTCTCAGCCTCCCAGCCTAGTGCTTTCTCCACCAAAGCACCTTGATGATCTCGACTCTGGATGCCCCTTCTCTTCCTCTGTGAGGGGCTTTTTTGGCAGCAATTAGCTCTCAAGAAAGCACCTGTTAGCAGTCATTTACACCTTAGTGTGAATTTCAGCCAACATTTAGCTCTCCCAGGTGTATCTGCCTTTGAAGCCTCATCCCCAGTCACACAAAGCTGGGCTTTGTTTCCTGCTGATGGGGCATTTCTAGCGCTGGTGAGAAGAGAGGCACTCATGAGTCTCGCCTGGTGAATCACGCCCTCGCCCACTCTGTCGGCAGTAAGAGGAGGTGCCGCTTCCTGAATTAACTGCTCTGGACCAAGGTCTGGGTGCTGGTCGGGAGCTGTCAGGCACTAAGGATGGGTGCATGGAGTCAGACAGGCTTGAAAATGGAAAGCAGCCAGAAACAGTAAAGGTGGTTTAAAACAAAACACCTGCCCCCTTTGTTTGTTTCCTGGTTTTCTTCCCCATAGTTAAAGAACACCAGAAGGCAGACTGGTGTTAACTCCAAGTTCCCAGTGCATGCTGCAGGGAGAGTTTCTGAGCCCCTGCTGCATGCCAGGCATGTGCTACGTGCAGGCTGGTGAGGAAGAGAGTCAGGGCCCTGGACCCAAGCAGGAGAGTGCCCGCGGCAAATGTGCTGGGCCTCCCTGCATGTGCTGTCGTGTGAAGCACAGAGCTCTTCTGCAGGTCACCTGAAACCTCTGGCAGACCGCCCTGAGACTGACCAGTGATAGAATGTAGTGGCAGGGCTTTTGCTGGTTGGAAATGCAAACGGGGCAGAAAGGATTTAGAAATAATCCGAGTTTTTGAGCTTGGAGACAGAGACAGAGAGAGGGAGAGAGGCAGTTGGACCCTAAGGGGAAGAGAGGACCTCTGACTTTGGGCTTGTAGATTGCATGTACCACATGTAAATGTCCTGTTGACTTTAGAGAAGGGGCTGGAGCCTGGGGACAAGGTCAGGACAGAGATGGACAGGTCGGGCCTCAGCCTAGAGGAGACAGGTGAAGCCACGGGAAGGGATGCTGTCTTCAAAGGGAGAAGGTGAATCGCAACCCCGTGCCCCCGAGCGGGGCCAGTGCACCTGGCAGGGGCGAGTGGTGCTGCACTCTTCGCTGGGTCCCCCTGTGCTGGCCATTTGAGAGCTTACAGAGGGATGGAGGATACAGAAGGCCCAACGCGGGGCTATGACTCCCCCTGCCCCCAAGGCCACAAAGGGACCTGAGGGTTTGCAGGCTGTGTGTGGTCCTGACTGGACAGCCTGGCTCCGACTCCTCTGGGGAGTTTGCCAGGTCAAGGCACAGGTCAAGGCCTCTTTTTGCCCTCTGAAGTCAGAGGCAGGAGACCAGTGCTTGTCTGTCTTTACTGGCACTGTCAGGTGGTCTGCCCTAATACACTTCATATACCAATTATGTGAGCTCGAATAAGTCTCTGTATCTCCTGTGACATCAGGAGAATACCGGGTAACACTTGCCCTGCTAACCTCCTTGCACTGCTGTGAAATAGCAGCCAGTGAGGTCATGGACAGCAGGTATTCCGTAGACTTTATGGAGGTATGCACAGGTCAGTTCCCGTGATCATGGAGCTCCAGGGGTAAAATACTTCTGACCCCAAGCTGCCTGGGAGGACCGGACACCTGGTTCATGGGACAGGGGGAGCCCCTTCGTCCAAAGGCCAAGGGGCAAAGGAGAATCCTCTGCTTTTGGGGGGTCCTTTGTCAGAGGAGGGCGCCCAGTCCTGGTTCTGTCTGGAAGCACCTTGCCTCGCCTCAGGGCCAGCCCACCTTGGCAGGGCCCAGGGGCACCCAACCTGGAGGGCGGCCGGCTGGCTCTGGCTCTGCCAGGCATCTCAGAGGCATGGGCGGCTGCGGCTCTCAGGGCCAGCCCACCTTGGCAGGGCCCAGGGGCACCCAACCTGGAGGGCGGCCGGCTGGCTCAGGCTCTGCCAGGCATCTCAGAGGCATGGGTGGCAGCGGCTCCGCAGTTGCTGAATGAAACCTCGTGGCCCACCGTGAAAGATTGGTGGCTGAAACACCTGGTCTGAACCGAGGACACTTCATGAGTGTATGTGGGCGTGTGTGGGAAGGCAGGGGACAAAAGGGACTGTTGCCAAAACTGCCAGTGGTGCTCAGTGCATTCCCGCCCCTCCTCCCTTCCCCGAGGTGCTGTCTAGAAGCTCTTTCTGGACCGGCCAGAACTTGTACCTCTGGATCTTTTCCGGAACCTAGCACAGTGCAAATGCCTCATGAAATATTTGCCTGTTTTGATGATAATGATGATGAAGACTGTGGCCTAGAAAGGGACTAAGTTTTTGACAGGTTTAATTTAATTCAGTTCAGCAAATCTTTAACTAGTGCCCCCTCTTGCTCAGGGCAAGAAGGGAAGGTATGGGGAATATTCCGATGACACCGGCTCTTTTCTCTAGAGCCTTGCTCTCTTTTGAGAGGCCAGGACACACACGAAGTGGCTGGGCAGGGGTGGGATGGGGCAGGAGGGGTCGGAGTCGTGACGACTAATGGTGCAGAGTGGAGCTGCAGGAGCCAGACACACCTGGTAGGGTCCCTGCTCTGCCACTTGGTATCTGCGGAACTTTGGGTTACTTTCTTGTCTTTTAAGCTCCTCAGTTTCCTCACCTCTAAAGTGGGGGCCATATATTCCCCAGCTCCCAAGGTTGGTGTGAAGGTCAAATGTATGGGGTTACTCGGCACTGTGCTGGGCCAGTCGGTCAGGAGACAGCGTCGCCAGTGCAGTGGTGCCGATGAAGAGCTGAGCCCAGTTCTGACTGTCACCCACTCAGGGCCGCACTATGCTGGTGATACTGTTCTTTTGCAATTCTGTAACATTAAAAATTAATTTATTTTAGTAGTTAATACATGCAAGTGGTTTAAAAGTGATGGGGTTAGAGAAATGTGCAGAGAAGAAAAAAGTTGCTCCTGTCCTGTCCCCTGACCGTCGTGCTCCCCCTTCCCAGGGGCAGCGGCTGCTATGGGTTTCTGGGGTACACTTCCCAAGGCTTTTAGGTGCACAGCAGCGTATAATGACGATAATGATGTTAAAAATAGCTAAGACCCACTTAGACTCACCGTGGGCCCAGCACTGTTTTAAGTGCTTTACACATTAATTCAACTGATTCTCACGACGATGCCTTGTGAGGTAGGGACTGTTATCATGACTCCTTCTCAGAGCACGTAACACGTCATTATAACAAGTCTGCTCCATTTTCTTCTTCTTCAAACGTTTATTTAAAGCTTCCTGACCACGACATACAAGAAAAAGTCCCTAAACAAAAACAGTAATTAGGAAAAACATGGGCCGTGCTCACTTTGGGGGCTTCGTAAAGGAAGAGGGCTGTAGAGGGGAGAAGAATCTCGAGCGTGGTGTCTGTGTTCTGGGTCTATGCTGCGCATCTGCGTGTGTCTGGTCTGCATCTGCGCACCCGTCCATATTCTACGTCTGTCACAGTCGCAGAAGACCTCACGGGCGGCCTCCCACGTCCTACTCCTCCCCAGCACAGAGGGTGAGGCAGGTGTAAGGATCGTCATGTTTAGAGGTGAGAATAGGAGACCTCAGAGGAGTCGAGCGACTTGACCCCAATCTCGTAAGTCTCATGCTGGCCCTTAAGCCTCTCAGGTCTCCGGACTCCTACGGGCACCTTTGCCGTTGCAGACTGGCAGGGTGGGGGGTGAACACGAGCAGATGTGGGAGGCGGGGAGGGCAGGAGGCAGTGCAGAGAAGGCACCGCTGAGCTGGAGCTCACGGGTGGGGAGGGGAAGGGGGCCTGTGGTCCCCTCTTCACCTGTGTCCTTCTGGCAAGGAGAGGGTCGATGTAGAGATGCCATGCTCTGGCCTCTTGTCCTTGAGGTCCCCCAAAGTCAAGGCTCAGCAGGGACCTGAGCAGAGGTGGCAGTGGGGCTTCTATACACCCTTTTCAGTTGGCCCTGGAAAGATGTTGGGCCTCCTTTGGGGGACAGAGGAAGGGACACACGGGGGTTAGGAACTGGACAGTAGCCTTGTCAGTCAGATCTAGTGAGCCAACCCCAGGGACGGATGGGGTGACCCAAGATGAATGCACAGTCTTCGGTACTGCAGATTTTTATTAAAATTTCTTTTGTGTTCCTCTCTTCTTTGAAAAAACATTCACCGAGCCTTGGAGATAAAGACACGAGTGATTCCTATCACACAGTTAAATATGTTGTATCAAAAAGGGCCATCATGAGGAATGCACAGGTGCTAGGTGTCCACTTGGGCAGGGCCACCAAATCTAGCCCAGGTGCTCAGTGACAGCTGCTCAGGGGAAGCCACGTTCAAGCTGAGACTGAAGAATAGGCAGGAGGGGCTGGTCAGGGGCTAGAGAAGGTCAAGCCTTCCCAGCAGAGGGAAGCCTGTGGGGATAGGCGTCCCCTCTCGGGAAGAGAATGAAGTTTACCATCGCTGGAGATGGGGTGCATGGGACGGGGGCGTGGTGCCTGGGGATGCACAGAGGAGAAGCTCAGTAATCACCTGTTGAGTGAACTACTGACATGAGGCTGGGGAGGTAGGTGGCAACTTGCGCAGGGCCTGGTGGGCCATGTTAGGGTTTTTACTTTGTCTGACGGTCAGTGTGGGGAAGCAGTCTCTACCCCTATAGGATCTCCTCTACCAGTGCTGTGATCCAGCATAGCCACAGTGGGGCTGATAGTTGGGTTCTTCTGGCGCGGGGTTTGGCCAAGTGTGTGGGATGGAGGGACCCTGGATGAAGCGCGACGGGTAACCCAGGTAAGCATGCCGGGTGGCAAGAGAGGGAGGTGACGGCCCGTGGAATCCGGTCTGGAGAGAGAAGTGATGACAGGGGGGCTGATGGGAGAGAGCAGGAGTATGGGTCTGTGCACTGGTGACCTGGGCGGGTGCAGGATACGGAGGCTTCAGGAAGAACGGATGAGACAGCAGTGGGGGTGACGGGCTGTGAGTTTATGACTTTAAGGATGTTGCCTGAGGAAAAGGTAGCCAGAGGGGTGGGGGAGGTGGCTGCGACAAAGTCAGAACTGAGGGGCCAGGAACGAGTGGGCATCGCATTCGGCAGAGGCTGAAGTCACCGTGGCTGTTGACAGCTTGGACTCAAACCCAGTCAGTTTGACTCTAAAGACTCTCGCCACTAAATCACCCTGACACTCACACCATCCAAGCACAACTGAGTTCAGAAAAGGCCTCTGACCTCTTCTAGGTCACCTGCTGGTGAAGGAAGAGCTGGAGCTGAGCTGGGTCACAGCGACCTTTACTCCCTGCTTTTCCGTCGCATCCTAACTGGTCTCTACGGCAATGGGATGGCGTGTGGACCCTGGGAGGGCTCCACCGTGCCTTTGCAAACAGGGAGAGGGAACTCAGTCGCTCAGGCCTTTTGGTCTGCTCGTTAGTTTTAGCTTCCAAACCAGAATCACAGGAACATCAGAGCTCAGCGTAGCGCCCCCTGCAGTTGTGGGGAGGGCACTTTCAGCTCCAGAGGATATGTGCTCATGTTTCTTACTCCTGTGTGAGCCTACATGGGTCACATCTCTCGATTTTCTCATCTGTAAAATGGGAGTGACAGGCACTTTCAGCTCCAGAGGATATGTGCTCATGTTTCTTACTCCTGTGTGAGCCTACATGGGCCACATCTCTCGATTTTCTCATCCGTAAAATGGGAGTGACTATTGCCTTGAGTATCTGCAAAGATTTTAGTGAGGCTCAGGTTAGATGACGTAAGGAAAAATTATTTGAAGACGAAAGCACCTTGTCATCATGTTTTCAGGGAGAGGCACCCAACCTGCGCCGCAGCAGTAGCTGAGCCTCCTTCTTGCAGCACGACCTCAGCCCCACCTCCCGCTCCAGCCTCTGAGTCCACCCCACCCCCGTGGCCCCCAGCTGTGAGGCTGTGTGTTAAGGACTCTCTTCAAGCCCCTTGGCACTGAGAAGGCTCTTGGAGAACTAGGAGAGATGCCCAGATACTAGTCTGGGTGGAATAATTGGCTTGTGAACACTGAGATGGGATCGGCTGTCTCAGGCTCACCTTCGGGACCTTTAGGCATCGCAGCTGGCAGGCGGGCCTGGAAGAGGATGGGGTCTCCTCTTCCTCTCCCCCTGTCCCCGCCCACATGGACCAAGTGATAGAGCTTGGTCAGATCTGATGACAGAGACCAGAGTCTTCCCTCCTGGAGGTGGTGGAGCAAAGCACCCTTGCTGGGTACTTGGGGTCGGCAACACATTTCCACGACCGTTACACTTGTGGCTAACCTGCCACCTTCAGAAGAGTCTGGCCCAGGTTCTCTGGAAGCTGGCAGGCATCTCAACCGTGCCAGTGCACGTGAGGATTTTTCTCTTTTTCATTTAGATTTGTTGTTTCCAGCATTAGCTGTTGGGGCTTCTGCTAATGCCCCTGTTCTTTCTTCTCGTAACTCGGGAGGAGGAACTGGAAACTGATGGTCCCACGGGAATGGAAGGGAGCAGATGAGGAAGGAAGCTGGATTTAGGTGAGCACCTACTTTGTGGCAGCTCCAGACAAAATCTTATCAGTTTCAGTGGAATTACAAGGAAGAATCATTGTGTTAGAATCTGAAAACATTAGAGCTGGAAGGGATGCCAGCCACCATCTGGTCTGATCTTCTTTTACTGGTAGGGAAGTGACTTGCCCAAAGCCCCAGAGCTTTCTAATTTTTCTTTATTCTTCCTAGGAAAGCAATTATCCTCTAATAATCTTCCTTTACAGGGAGAAATGTTTTAGGATGCACCTGCTTCTCTTGCCAGTGGAATGACAGTCCCCATAGACTCATGGACCGTCAGGGGCCTGGGCCAGCCTCCTCCTTTACACCTGCCCGTGGGACCCTGCCCCCTGCGGTGCCTGTCTTCCCAGCTCCCTCATGGTGCGCCCCTTCCCCCAATCCTAGGACTGTTGCTGCCAACTTTCTCCCCTGTTGCCTCTTGGGGTCTTCCCCCCCCACCCCAGGACTGAAGGGGTCACCAGGATCAGTGGTCATCTGATTCCTGCTGACGTGCCAACCAAAATGGCTTGGGGAACCCTTCCAGGTAAGAAGCGTCTCACCCGGTGTAATGGGTTGAGTTGTGCTCCCCCATTCATATACTGAAGCCCTCACCTCCCAGTATCTCCATATGTGACTGTATTTGAAGACAGGGTGTTTAAAGAGGTAATTAAGCTAAAATGAGGTCATTAGGGTGGGCCCTAAGCCAATACGGTTGGTGTCCTTACAGAAAGAGGAGATTAGGATGTAGACACAGAGGGATGACCGCGTAAAGACACAGGGAGAAGATGGCTACCTACGGCCAGGGACAGAAACTGAGCAGATCTTTCCTCATGACCCTCAGAAGGAATCAACCCTGCTGACCCCTTGATCTCAGACTTCTGGCCTCCAGAACCACGAGACAACCCATTCCTGTCATTTAGGCCACCCAGCGTGTGGTATTTTGTCATGGCAGCTCTAGCCAGCTAACATCCTGGGCTCTCCTGCAGTCCCTGGCTCAGAAGTGGCTCCAGCCAGGAAGTCCTGAGGCCAGGCAGGGGTGGGGAGCTCCCCGGGAGGCCCCGAGAGACGTGCGGGTGAGAGGACGCCTGGCGCGGCCTCTCAAATCCCCTGCCACAGAAGCTTGGGCCATCTGAGTGTCAGTGGGACCTGCCGCAAGAGAGGCCAAATTTGCGCTGGGACGCCTGGGCACCGCACGGTTCTTACTGTCCTGGTGTCTTGCGCACACTTTGTCGCTGCTCTTGGTCTCAGTTTCCTCGTCTGTGGATGGAGAGAACAATGTCTGTCTGTCTGCCCGATGTACTGCCCGGGTTGTGCTGTGGATCAAACGACTAAGATGCACAAGTGCCTTGTGGGTCCTGAAAGAGTCCCTGCGTTGGTGACGGTGATGGAGGTGACAGCACGTCGTTCTCTCCCTGGGGGAGAGCCTGTCCCTGCTGGTCTCACTCTGAGTGTGGGTGGGAACCAAGGCTTTCCTGGCAGGGCGGGGCTGCCGTGGCTGTGGGCGCAGAGCCTGGTGCGGAGGGGCCGGGGCGCGGGGACCCCTGCTTGCCCCTTCTCAGTGAGGAGAAAGCCCAGACCCAGCAGTCCTGGGGGACAGCACAGCCTGTGTGTGTCTGAGTCCATTGCCCCAGGCCTTGGTCTTTTCTAAGTTAAAAACGCACACGTGTATTTTGGGGAAAAGTTAGACACTTTGGATAAACGAAAGAATAAAGCGCCTGCTGCTTCCACCACTGCAGCACGGGATGCACGTTCTTCCAGCTTCCTTGTGTGTCTGTGTAGTCTCACAGAAACGGCGTCCTGCTGTATGCGGTGCTTTATAAGCTGTCTTTTGAGCCATCGATGTTTCACAGCCATCTCCCCATGTTGACGTAAATTCATCTTCATCACACTTTTCAGCTGGGACTAACTAGAAAGTTCTGCTGGATGGTCTGGAGACCCTTCGACGTGTGAGCAGGGCAAGGGTCACCGGGCACTGGCTTCTCCTCTCTGCCCCCCCACCCCAGTGTTAGTTCTCAGGTGTGTCGTCTCCTGTGTCTCACCGGGAGCAGGTGAGGGTCAGAGAGAGCCCTGGGCTTGGGGTCAGAGAGGTCATCTCTGCCACCGACCAGCTGTCAATGGGAAGGGAAAAGGCCGTGGGCACTTCTGGGCCTCCGTAACGATTAGTAGCATATTGTAAGCAAGAGAGCTTTGTACACTGGGAGCCTTATCAATACAAGCTCACGGGGGCACGAAGGAAATTTTGTTGGTTTTGCAGGGAAAAATCCAATGTCTTAAGGATCATAAGACACCATGAATGAACGAGCATCTGGCCAGTGGGAAGAAAGGGTTTGAGAAAGAAAATCATATTTTACTTCTGAGAGATGATTTGGACTTCAAGAAAAGCCTGCTTGATAAGTGAAGGGGTGAGAAGCTCAGTTTGGATGGAGAGAGAAAAAGATCAATTTTTAGGAAGGCAGAGATGAGGGTTCCTAGTAAACAGTCGTGATGATGGTGATGAGCATTAATGTACAACGTGCCAGACGCTGTTCCAAGCACTTCACAAACGTTAACTCAGCTAATACTCACGACAACCCTGTGAAGTCAATGCAATTATTATTCCCATTTTATAGGTGAGGACGCTGAGGTGCAGAAGGATGAAGGAACTTGCCCCAGGCCACACAGCTGATTTAGTCGGGGAGCCAGGGGCCACGTATGTCCCTGCACCAGGCAGGCAGGGCTGGGGAGCCAGACGTGCTAGGCAGGTGGAATTTGTTACTATTTTAAAAATATTTAATTGAAACCTTGACTGTACATATTTATGGGGTGCAGAGTTATATTCCAATCCATGTGTACAATGTGTGCTGGTCTAATCTGGGTAATCAACATATTTGTCTTGCAAAACTTAATCATTGCTTTGTGATGTGCACATTTGATCTCTCGTCTAGTCGTTTAATAACATGCAGTAAATTATTGTTAATCAGGGATTCCTGGTCAACTGTACACCAACAGGACTTATTTTTCCTGACTAGCTGTAACTTTGCATCCATTAACCAGCTCACTATCCTGTTGTATCTGTTTGTCGTTGTCTGTTTGGAGACCGCGAGTAGTGAGGGAGTGGTGTCTCCTCCACTCGGGGACACTGGCCAGACGGCGCTCTGTTTTGTGACAACTTGGACGGTGGAGGGCTCAGAAGTACAGAGGGGGCGACTGTGTTCGGGCTGTTGTTTCTGCAGAGCCCCAGGCAGGTGGCCAGCGGGAGGGAGGCTGGAGGCTGCCGTCGCTTGTTCTTGACCACCGGCCTCCTCCGTGAGGAACTGAGATCGGTGAGAACGTCCCCCAGGGTTTGAGGTGGATCCTGGGGCCAAAGAGGGGCCCTATGCTGGGCGTGAGTGTCATTCACACGGGAGTCCCGGCCTCCCCCCTCTGCCTCCTCAGCCCTCCGCTCCTGCCTACTGTCCCCCTAAGCACGGCCTCAGCATAGGGGCATGGGTGGAGGGGGACGGAGAGAGGCAGAGGGGATGATGCGGATCCCCAGGGGCCACCCTTGGGCCCTGGAGAAGTTTGGAAGAAGCTCCGTGTTCCTTCTTCTGCAGTGTCAACGCGGGGAGGAGAAAGGAGCAGCCGATAGCATGGGGCCTGTCCTTCCTGCTGCCTGGGAACCTGCTCTGCAGAAGCTGATGACAGTGGCTGCTCCTGCTGATAGGGTCTGGCAGAGCTGCTTACAGTGTGCGAGCCTGTCGCAATCACCTGGGCGTGCTGCTGGAAGCCTCCCCAGGCCCTGAGGCCACTCAGGGAAGACGCTGGTCTCTGGCAGGCACCCCTGCCCTCCCTGGGCTGACGTCGGCAGGTGACAGGGGAGGCGGCAGGGAGGCCTGAGCACCACGAAGCCAGCAGAGGGTGAGCGGTTGTAAGGCCCGGACTCGCTGGTTTGATCAACAGTGAGCCGTGTGCTGTGCAGGGTGCCAGGACTGAGTCTCTCTGACATGCTCCAGTGAATGGAAAAGTTGTCATCTCATCTGCTAAGTGTCTGTCAAGTACACAGGGAGGTGACTCGCTGGTTTGATCAACAGTGAGCCGTGTGCTGTGCAGGGTGCCAGGACTGAGTCTCTCCGACACGCTCCAGTGAATGGAAAAGTTGTCATCTCATCTGCTAAGTGTCTGTCAAGTACACAGGGAGGGTGCTGGAGACACACAGAGGACTGGATGGGCCCAGCATGGGAGATTCCTCGTCTAGTCGATGGGTGGTGTCCATGCAGGAAGATCTGCCTCTTCCCCACTCTGGTCCTTTCTCAGGGCACACATGTGCCCAGGCACACACGTACAGACACACGGACACAGACACACTTTTAAGACTTATGTACATCATGGCCTGATGTATATTGTTTAAAAGAATTTAGTTTGGGAATTTTCAAACATACACAAAATTAGAGTGAAGAGCATGGTGACTGTGCATGTGCCCCTGTCCCAGCACCTGCAGTGAGCCGTGATTGCTGCCGGCGTTTCCCGTCTCCTCGGTGTATTGTAACAACCACTCACGACTCCCTGCTCTCATCACGGCTTTCAGCGTGCTCGGTCACTCCCTCCTCACAGCCATCCTGTTGAGTCGAGCAGAGTGGTAATTATAATCACTATTTTATAAAGAGAAAGCCAGTCTCAGAGAGGTTAGGAAACTTTTCCTAGGTCACACAGCAAGTGAGTGGCGGAGCCAGACAACCCAGGCCTTCTGAGGCCTAATCAGGTCCTCTCTCACAGACCAGCCCAACTGCATTTCAGGACGCAGGCAGGGTGTGCGTGTGTGTGTGTGTGTGTGTGTGTGTGGGAGGCGGACGCAGCTCACTCGGGGTTCCCTGGGACTCTCAGCCCACCAGGTTAAGCCTTCCTTTGAATTCCTCTGCTGCCCCGCTGGTTGGAGGGGCTGGGCAGAGGAGGGTGAATTAAGTGCTCCCAGGGTTTTCATCAGGGGCTTCCTTGGATCGTGGCTGCAGGATGTTTATAAAACTCGGAATCAATTTGAGGTGCAGAGATTTTCAATCAGGGAAGCAGATTGCGCTGATAGGGTCAAAAGGCCTGTCGCCGGCGAGGATCACAGCATCTGACATATTAATTTGAGCTGTCAGAACCAATATGTGTTACGGAGGTGTGGAGGCACAGGCCCTGTTTCTATAAAGGAGTGGGAAAAGGAAAAAAGGGGGGGAAATACCGCTGCAGGAGGGTCGAACATTTTGCAGATTCCTGTAGAACCAGTCCCTCTAGCACGTGACCAGTGACCACCATGCCCGGCCTGTCCTGGGGCGAGGGTGGGGGTGGCTGGGGCACTGGAGTCTTCTCCGTGGGGTGCTGGAGGCTGCACTGTCACCCTGTGTAAACTTTACAAACACCCACTCTGTCCCTCTCTTTGCCCCCACACCGTGTGAATTCCAAAGCCCTCTGGCCGGCAGACGAGGCCGACCTGTCTCGGCAGGAAGTGCGTTTGCCATTGAGAACCCTTTGATGCCCAGCATGCGAACCGCCCAGGGCTGGAGTCGGGCTTCTGGGAGGAAGTCACGTGCAGCCTGCTGTCCCAGGTCACACAGGACTTGCCCACGCCTAGCTTTGGGCCCTCCTCTCCTTGCTGTCCCTGACCTTCTGCCACTGCCACCCCGATTCCTCCGCCGGGATCTGGTGGCTGATGTTCTTAAGCTAATCTGTGTAGACACGCACGGTGGGTCTGCGTGGGCGCTGGGCACACGGAGTGAGCGCCGCTCTCAGCAGCTCTCCAGCTTGTTGGGCTGGACGTGGAAAGCTCACTAGTCCGCACGGTTCTTGTATCAGGTGGTGACGAAAGTGTGCAAACACATGTCCCATCGTGGCCAAGACACAGCGGGGGCTGAGGGAATGCTGGCTCCATTCCCGGGAGCCCCCGGGGTTCCCCTGGGCCAAGAGATGCCCTGGGTTGGTGATCGCCATCTTATAAAGGAGGTTATTCCCCATCCAATGGAAACAGCATTCACGCTTATGCAGTTAGGCACAGAGATAGCTTCCGTGGAGATACGACCATCTTGAAAGGTGGGCAGTGTCTTGGTAGAAGCCCACGAGCAGGTGTGGGAACTCCTCGCAAGCTGCTGAAGCCCAGGGAGGAGCTGGTGCTGGGTTAGTCTGCACAGTGCCGGGCCTCAGAGCTCCGCTCCCGGGCCACTCTCCCCATGGTCTGTCCTGTGTCACTTTTCCAGGGCTGCTTGTGTGGTGACCATGTCTTCTTCCTGCAAGACACTCTCTGCCCCAGACTGTTCTGTGCAAGGTTTACAGATTTTCTGTGCATTTTGTTCTGTGCAAGGTTTACAGATTTTTGAAGGAAATAGCTTCTGAAAAACTCTCACTTGAGTTGTGTGGAAGAACTCTGGATGCCCTTGCTTCGAGCGGAGACTTGAAGTTTTGAAGAGAAAGTAAGTGTGGGGGAGGGGTGGCTGTAAGACCCTGGTGCCTCCCTGTCCCTGTCCTAGGTGCAGGGTCCGTCTGTCTGGCTGGGGAAGGTCTCAATAGAGATGTGGCAACTGCTCCTCTGTTTTCTCCTCTGACTGGCTTCCTGGGTCTAGTACAAAGATGGGTTTTCAGTCACTTTCTCTCTTTGGGTGGAAAAAGATAGGTGAGATTTACAAGAACATTTGCATTTCTTCTCCTAATCATTATTCCCTCCACCTGCCGAGCGCAAGTCAAAATAAATAATGGAGAGAGAGAGAGAGAGAGAAAGAGAGAGAGAGAGAGGTTTGCAAGAATACTCATGGGGCGATAGCTAAAGCATAGAGGTTTCTTCTTAAAGTTAGGAAAATGTTCTAAGATTGACTGTTGTGATGGTTGCACATATCTGTGAATATGCTAAAAACCATTGAACTGTACACTTTAAACAGGAGAATTGTGTGGTATATGACATATCTCAATAATGCTGTTGAAATAAAAAAGAATACTCTGTACCAGGGCCTGGCCTTGGACATGAGTGCTGAGTCTCTGCCAGCTTTAGTCCCTGGCATGGGGTCACCCACAGAATCCAGAGGGCACAGAAGGGGCTCAGAAAGGGCTCCATCTGTGAATCAAACCCAGCCACACTGCAAGCTGAGGGCCTACGTTTAAGTTGGGAATGTGTGGAGGTCTTGATGGTAAGATGTCACTGCTGGTAGGAGTGTTAGTGATCACAAGGTCCGAATCCTTCTTTCTCAGATGCAGACACTGAGGCCCAGAAAGGGCAGTGACTTGTCCACAGAACATGGCTAGCGAGAGTCAAATCTTGGACTAGAACCCCATCTTCTGACGCTCATTCCAATGTCCTCCCTTTCCTTTCCACAAAGAAGGACCAACATACATGCTGGGGATCTATTAGTCAGCAGTCAGTCCTTACAGAGTGCACAACGTGGCGGGGGCTGATGGGGGGACAGTAAACAGGTCATTCCATAACAGTCTGAGGTGATTTGATAGGGGCAGTGGAGGGGCTTCTGGGCAGACCTAAGGAGCAGCAACATACCTGGGAGGTTTTGTGTGTGTGTGGATCAGGGTTGGTTACTTTTTATCTGAGATGACTAGGAATCAGGTGAAGATTGGGGCTGGGGTAAGAGGGCGAGTGTACCCCTAGCAGAGGTCCAAAGAGGGGCTAAGTTGGCACATTTGCAGCATTCAGAAGATACTCAGTGTGGTTGCAGGAAGGCTATTTGGGGAAGGGGCAGAAAATGTGGAGAAATAAGACTGAAGAGATCTAGGCAAAATTCTTCTAAAACTTCCTAAGGTGTTTGGACTTTATCTTGATGTTAATAGGGAGCCTTTGATGAGTTTTCTTTTTCTTTTTTTTTCAAGTCCCATTTAAAACATTTTAATGTTTATTTGTACATATTTGCAGGGTACAGTGTGTTGTTTCCATACATGCATATACTGTACATTGATTCACTTAGGGTAGAGAGCACAGTTCTGTGCCCACTAATCCACTGCTTCTCCCCTCCTGGCAATCATTATTCTACTCTCCACTTCTATGAGAACGATTTTTTTTTTTTAAGATTTCACATATGAGTGATATCATGTGGTATTTGTCTTTCTGTGTCTGGCTTACTTCACTTAGCATGATGGTTTCCAGTTTCATCCATGTTGCTGCACATGGTAGGCTTTCATTTTTTAAATAGCTGAGTAGTATTTGAGAGAGAGAGGGAGGGGAGGTGCCAGGGTCTTTTAAACAACCAGCTGTCCTGGGAACAAATAGAGTGAGAACTCACTACCCTTGCCACCCATGCCCCAGGAAGGGCACTAATGTATTCATGAGGAATTCACCCCCATGACCCAGACACCTCCCAATGCTGTCACATTGGATATCAGACTTCAGCATGAGCTTTGGAGGGATGAAGGTTGGGGGGACAAACATATCCAAACTATATCAAGGTGTCTTTTTGAGATATTGTTTTCATTTCCCTTTGGTGTTACTCGGTAGTGGGATAGCTGGGTGGTAGGGCAGATCTATTTTTAGTTCTCTGAGGAAACTCCACACTGTTTTCCACAATGGTTGTACCAGCTTACATTCCCGCCAACAATGTGGGAGAGTTCTCTTTTCTCTGCATCCTTGCCAGCATTTGTTATTCTCTGTCTTTTTGATAATAGCCTTTCTAACTGGAGTAAGGTGATATCTCATTGTGGTTTTGATTTGCATTTCTCTCATGATTAGTGATGTTCAGCATTTTTTTATGTGCTCCTTGGCCATTTGGGTGTCTTCTTTTGCCAAATGTCTCTTCAGGTCCTTTGCCCATTTTTTTTTCCTTTTTGTCTTTTTTACTGACCGGTAACGGGATCACAACCCTTGGTGTTGCGCCTGCACCACGCTCAGCCAGTGAGCGGGAACCGGTCTCCTCATGTGATCCGAACCCTCGGCAGGAGTGCCACCGTGCTCCCAAGTGGCGCACTCTCCAGTGTGCCACCGGGCCGGCCCATCCTTTGCCCATTTTTTAATTGGGTTATTTGTTTTTCTTGCTGTTTAGTTGAGTTACTTATATGTTTTGGATATCAGCCCCTTGTGTGAAGTGTAGTTTGCAAACACTTTCTCCCATTCTGTAGGTTGTCTCTTCACTTTGTTGAGTGTCCTTTGCTGTGCAGAAACTTTTCAGTTTGATGTAGTCCCATTTGTGTATTTTTGCTTTAGTTACCTGTACCTTTGTAGTCTAGTTCAACAAAGTGGTGTCTACTCCTATTTGCTGTAATGCTTCTCCTATGTTTTCTTCTACTAGTTTCATAGTTTGGGGTCTTAAATTTAGGTCTTGAATCCATTTTGAGTTGAGTTTTGTATGTCATAAGAGATAGGGGTCTAGTTTCAGTCTTCTGCATGTGGATGTCCAGTTTTCCTGGAACCATTTATTGAAAAGGCTATCCTTTCCACACTGTATATTCTTGGTGCCTTTGTCAAAAATGCATGGTTTCTTTCTTGGCTCTCTATTCTGTTCCATTTTTCTATTGTCCGTTTTTATGCCAGTGCCATGCTGTTTTGGTTACTGCAGCTTTATACTATATTTTGAAGGTCTGACAAGTTTTCTGGCACCCAAATACTAAGGGAGCACTCCTCTGGCCCAGTGGCTCAAAGAGCCCTTGGTCAGTGTCATAACAGCTCTCTTTTATTGAACAGTTACTGTATGCCTGGCTCTGGGCTAACGTGACTACCTGACATTGAGGAACTCATTCAATCTCCATAACTACTCAGTAAAGTATCTATGTTACTCGTATCTTACCAATGTTAATGGCTGACACTTATTCAGCACTGACTGTGTGCAGGCACTGGTCTAAGGACTTTACATACATCAACTAACCTATTCCTCATGAAAACCTTGTAGAGTGGGTGCTGTTATTATCTCCATATTATAAACTAGGAGACTGAGACAAAGGATGATAGATGACTTGCCCAAAGTCACACTGGCCACTCTCAGAGCCAGGATCCACACCAGTGCATCCAGCTCTGAAGTGACTGCTAGTCACTGCCTCTGGTGTGCTGTACTGTGCTGTGCTGTGCTGTGGTGTGGTGTGGTGTGGTGTGGTGTGCTGTGGTGTGGTGTGGTGTG
>NW_007730232.1:54266-62628 GCF_000696425.1 Galeopterus variegatus
GCTGTGGTGTGGTGTGGTGTGGTGTGGTGTGGTGTGGTGTGGTGTGGTGTGGTGTGCTGTGGTGTGATGTGCTGTGGTGTGCTGTGGTGTGCTGTGCTGTGGTGTGGTGTGGTGTGCTGTGGTGTGATGTGCTGTGGTGTGCTGTGCTGTGCTGTGCTGTGGTGTGGTGTGCTGTGGTGTGGTGTGGTGTGCTGTGCTGTGTGGTGTGCTGTGTGCTGTGCTGTGTGTGCTATGGTGTGTGTTGTGTGCTGCGGTGTGGTGAGAGGACATGCACACCTTTGCCAGCCACTCTCCAGGTGTGCGACCCTCACCTGCGTGTGCCTGCACTCGCTCTGAGTAGGGGCAGTTCCGCAAAGACCTCGCAGGGTTCGGGAGGTCAAATGCGCTAATGGAAGCAAGATGCTGGGCAGAAGCAGCATCCATCCAAGTTAGTTATTCTTATTCAGGAAAAGCTGGAAGAGTCACTGGCTCTGGATCAGTGTGTCATTATGAGAACTTAAGGGAGGGCGTCTCTCCCCAGGTGCCACGAGCATCACAGCCAAGCCCAGGCCCTTCCTCTTTGACACACATTTTCCTCCGTTCAATTTACCTTGGCGCAAAAGGATAATTCATCGGTGTGTTCACATCGTGGTCCTCGACATAAATCTTCTCTCCCCATGCCTGTGGTGACAGCTCCCCAGGCCTCCTGGCCTGTCCTCCCTGCGTTTCCTATTCACGTTGTCTTCCTGCAGAAAGGCCTTGGTGTGCCTGCCTCCCCCTGAAGCCATCACTCTCCCAGAAGGGTGGACAAAGGTGATGGGTGGGGGCCTGAAGAACAGGGAGATGGGGAAAGGCCATCCCAGGCAGGATGTGACCCGGAGATCTAGGCGTGGGGCTTTGACGAGCAGCCTGGCAGAGAAATATCCACGCCAGACACCTTCCAGCGGGGCTAAGGACGCTTCCAGGTGTTGAAGGAAATCGTCAAAACTCACTGCCTTGGGGTAAGTTTCATGACCTCGATGTCAACATCGTGTTCTTAAGATAAACAGTGTATTGTGCTGATTTATGAATTAGTGTATAACCTTCTGGTTCTGAATAATCCATCTAGATATTGTTAACCACAGCTGACGCACGAAGCCCCTGCCCCAGGTTGCACACAGACGTGTCTGGTTCCCCTGTTGTGGTCAGTGACCACTGATGGTGACTCTTGCGTTCCAGACGAAAGGACGCCTGTACTTGGAGCTTTCCCCTCCCTTCTGAAATGCCCTTAAGATGCCTTTGCTTGCAGTAGGCTTCAGAGCACTTTCCAGCTCCATCGGCTGGTGTTTCCTGGGTCGATCCTCAAGCTTGGCTTTCAATAAACCATTATAAAATTATTTCTGTCCCGACAGCCTTGATTCGGTCCACATAGGCTTTCCTGTCCCAAATAAGAATAACTACCGTGGGCCGAGTACTTCTGCTGGGCGTCTCAGGAGGTCAGGAGGTCAGGCGAAGGCAGTCTTCCTTTACAGGACTGGGATAAACCCGGTCCTGGCCCTGGGGAGGAGGGAAATGGTGACTTGTGAAGTTGGTTTCTTGGTTTGATTTTCTTCTCAAGTACCACATTTCCTTCTTCTTTTACCAAATAAGCGCACACTGCTCGGCCATTTCCGCCCGTTCCCAGCCCTGGTAATCTCTCAGATTGGTCCATATAAACAACTCTTTTTTGGGGGGTCCTGAAAAGCCCAGGTTCTCAGTTGGGATCCCCAGGAGTGGGGACAATCATTCCATTTCTTTCACAAATGTTTGGACTTTGGGTCAGAAGCCACAGTGAAAAAGAGAAAACAATCCTCCAGTAACTGTTTTTCACGTGTGGCCACGCTCCAGGCGTGTTAGGAATATGTGTGAAGCTTCCCTGTTGACGCATTTCACTCATTCATTCATTCGAGAAGTACTTAGTGATCGTTTTTTTTTTTTTCCTTTTTGTCTTTTTTCGTGACTGGTAATGGGATCGCAACCCAAGGAGTCGCGCCTGCACCACGCTCAACCAGTGAGCGGACCGGTCTCTATATGGGATCCGAACCCTTGGCGGGAGCACCACCACACTCTACCAAGTGCGCCACCGCCAGTGAGCGGACCGGTCTCTATATGGGATCCGAACCCTCGGCGGGAGCGCCACCACACTCTACCAAGTGCGCCACGGGGCCGGCCCTTAGTGATCGTTTTAAATGGTATTCTTTAAACTTTTTGTTTAACAGTCGAACTTCTGTCTATTTAGTACAATCTTAGAGAAACCCAACGTGAAAGGGTCTGCACTGAAATTTGGAGAGATTTTGGCGACTTATTCAATGCATCCAAATGGGGTGCTGGCTAGTACCCAGATATTCATTCGCATTTCTAGCCCTTAGGTCAATTATGCTCTGGTCATTTGGAGCTTCACTGAGAAGCACAGGCAGTCCTTACAGAGGAGCTCTGTTTCAGAAGTTCATTTGAAAGTCAGTTGTCTGGAACGTGGAATATATTTTTCTATAGAAAACGAGGTACAGAAGGTGGCTAGGTTCCCAGACCAGCCCACCAAAACCTATATAATCCGCAACGTGTTGGAATCGTAGAACTGACAATTCCCTATCAGCTTCGTTTTATTACCAGTACGCAAAAATGGCGTAGTTACTGCCGGTAGGACAGTAACATATCACTTGTGGGGAACTCAACCAATCCCACCCATGTGGAACACAGTAAGGAACTTGAAAGTGAGCAGAAGCGGCCTTTGCATATGTAGAATAGATAACTCCAACTTTCCTGGGTGCCAACAGAATGTAAACTCTATGAAGGAAGAGATTTTATATCTATTTTGTTTTCTGTGGTACACCCAGCACAAAGTGGCACATAGTACCATTGATAAACTATTGTTGAATGAATAAATGCACAAAAGTTTCACAGATTTCTCAAGGAAGGGACCCTCAGACCCTTGCTAGAATGTAGCTTCAATTATTTAACATAGAGTTCCAGCCTGGTTATTTTGTGTTCAGGCCCATTCTGTTTGGACACAGCAAGTTAAAGGCTGATACAAACAGATCACACTGACAGCCGTGAGAGGTGACCACCATTGGGGGAGGAGACAGAAAAACTATAAAAGGCTTACACAGGAACTCCAAAAGCACAGAAGTCTGGGATCATTTAGCTCAGTAATCCTCGGAGTCATTACTGCAAAACAAACATTAATTAATGCTCTATAATTTATCACCCCTACTTAAGAATGTAGGAAAATACGTGTGGAAATTGTAGGAAGGTTAATAAAAAGTCATGTTACTTAAAGAAATACACTCTTCTGTTATCTGGAAAGTCATTGTGCAAGTTCTGAGTCTCGAGCACTCTGGTCCGTAGCATGTGACAACGCTGCGGTTATGCTTCGGCTACTGCGCAGGCTAGTCGGGGCTTTTGTGGAACTCTCAGCCTTTTCTCACTGCAAATATAGTTGGATAACTGATGAAGAATTTCCCCTTTAAGACAGAAAAGAAGTGGAAAGTGGCATTTTAGCTGCTATGGCGCATCCCTGGTGGCTCAGCCTGGCCTGCCTGGAGCCCGGGTGGGGGAGACTGAGGCCGTAGCAGGTGTCTCTGAAGGGTGCGCACGTGTAGAGGAGTTTTGCTTAAAGGCAGGTGTGGGCTTCAGAGTAAGACGGACATGCACGCAGACAGAGGCTCTTTTACTTGCCAGCTGTGTGACCTTGGGCAAGTCATTGACCACGCTGAGCCTTAGTTTTCTCTGCCTCAAAAAGAATGACTTTTTAATAGAGTTGTTGTGAGGTTTAACTGAAACAGTGGATCTGAAGGGCCTAGTGCGGTGCTCGTCTCATAAGAGACACTCAACAAATATAATTCTCTCTCTTCCCATTTCCAGGAGACACCGTCCTCGCACTCCTGCNGCTGCTATGGCGCATCCCTGGTGGCTCAGCCTGGCCTGCCTGGAGCCCGGGTGGGGGAGACTGAGGCCGTAGCAGGTGTCTCTGAAGGGTGCGCACGTGTAGAGGAGTTTTGCTTAAAGGCAGGTGTGGGCTTCAGAGTAAGACGGACATGCACGCAGACAGAGGCTCTTTTACTTGCCAGCTGTGTGACCTTGGGCAAGTCATTGACCACGCTGAGCCTTAGTTTTCTCTGCCTCAAAAAGAATGACTTTTTAATAGAGTTGTTGTGAGGTTTAACTGAAACAGTGGATCTGAAGGGCCTAGTGCGGTGCTCGTCTCATAAGAGACACTCAACAAATATAATTCTCTCTCTTCCCATTTCCAGGAGACACCGTCCTCGCACTCCTGCTGTCAAGTGTAGTGGGGTGTGTGTGTGTTTGGAGCGTGGCTTTCTCACCCAACAGCTCCTCTTCAGTGACGTTCCTCATTCCCGGTCCTGCTCCACATCTAACGGGCAGCTGGGCAGCTGCGCATAGTCTAAGTGCCTCAAGCTAGAGGGCAGAAAAAGGCATGGGTTAGGCCCAGGAATTTATTATGAGGATAGTGGATCTCCAGAGAAGGCCCAATTCTCAGCCCTAGTCAGTCTGCCATGCCAAAATCAGGGCCCTACTTGGGAATGAATGTGCCTTGAGACTTGGGATGAGGCCATCTGGGTTGACACGTTAAAAAACATGGAATCCCCAGATTCCCCTGATCCTCCAGGCCTGTAGAAGTGGCCCACTCCTTCCTGTTAGGGCCCTCATTGCCCTTGCTTAAAGACAATGCAGAGGCCTCCACCTTGCAAGACAGTGTTTATCCCCTTCAGGATTTAATTGTCCTTCCCTTTTTGGCCACCAGCCTTGTAACTAGGGATAAGTCACAGTACAATGTGGTCTGAAAAGTGCTTTGGGCAGGACACCTGGTGACCCACTGCTTGGAAGCAGTGGCCCGAGGTGAGAATGTTCATGACTTCTGGGTGGTTGTGAACGACTCGGCAGGTTGGTCATGGGCCCAGAAGGAGAAATATTGGAAGATGAAGGATGGGCTGAACCGGGGAAGAGATGTGCAGTAGACGTGTGGGGCTGCACCGCACGCGAAAGCCCGATGGGAGTGTTCACCATGGGAGACTTAACCGAGCGGGCAGAACCACTCAGTCACTGATCCCCTCTCATCTACTCCCTCCCTTGCTGCACCTCCCATGCTGGCACTGTGGAGCTACACATGGCCCAATAGCATGGGTTGCCACTTGCCAAGGCTGATCTTGCCACTGCTGCTGCGGAATGCCCACTGACAGCGAGGGTTCCAACACCAAACCCCTATCACTCCGGCAGCCCAGCTGGCCACTTGGTGGCATGTTGATTACATTGTATATATACACCTCTTCTACCCTGAAAGGGGCAGTGATTCATCTTGACCGGCACTGACACACATTATGGGCATGAGTTTGCCCTTTCACCCGCAAGATCTCACCCAACACTACCATCAGAGTATTGCAGAGTCTGATTCCCCAACATGGTATCCTGTATAACATTGCATTGGGCCAAGGGACCCACTTTACAGCGAAGCGAGGTGATACTGGATGTGTGACCATGATGTCAACTGGTCCTGTCCCTTAGCACACCACCCAGAAGCTGATGGTCTGATAAAGAGATGGAATCATCTTTTTCGAAGGCATAGCTGAGGTGCCCATGGAGAGGCTACCCTGTGAAGAGAAGATGCATGCTCAGGACACAGTATGCATCCAAGGTTAGTGGCTGTTACGTGTGCATGTCTCCAACAGGTAGAGTATATTGGACCAGGAAGCAAAGTGTGAAAGCAGACATCCCCTTGCTTACCACCACCCTCAGTGACCCATCTGGGGGGTTTCTTCTTTCAATTTTGTGTGGGGCTAATGGTGTTGCTTCTTAGAGGGGGGATGCCTCCACTAGGAGACAAAGCAAGGTCCTTTGGCTGTAGCTATGGCTGCTGCCTGGTTGCTTCAGGCTCCAGTGCCAAGAGACGGGAAAGCCAGGACAGAAGTCTGCAGTCTGTCAGGTGTAATTGACCCTTGTCATCAGGAGAGGTAAGGCTGCTGACACACAGCAGGGGGCAGGGGGGAACATAATTGCCTCTGGTGTCTCGTGGTACTTGCCTGTCCAATTTTGGTGGTACATGGACAAGTACAGCAGCCATATCCTGAGAGTGGCGTGGTGACCAGGGGCTCATACCCTCACAATGAGGGTCTGGGTCACCCTGAAAAGTTAGTCACCTAGACCAGTAAAAGTACCGATGGAGGGTGCAGGAATCTAGGATGGGTATCAGAGGCGGGAGAGGATGTGGATTAGTTGTAGCCGCAAGACCAGTTGTAGCAGTGGGGGCTGTGATTTGATTTTCCTGGGAAACCCCTGTAAATGCCACAAAAACGTGAGTTCCGTGGGGTCAGGGTTCTTTTTTCACTGTCCTATCCTTGGGTCCTAGGACAGTGCTTGGACCAGAGAAAGCACTCAGTCATCATTTGTTCAATGAACTTCCTGCCCTGGCACAGTGCCAGGCATGTAGCAGGTGTCCAGCTGTTGAAGGATGATGTTTGCAAGGTCAGATGTGTTTGCGACCTTAAGTAATCCTTGCTAGCAGAGGAGTTTTAGATGCTGCATTTGAGGGGTAGTCTTGATTCTGGAAAGTCCCTCTAGGTCTTGCTCAAATTACTCTACCTAGATGCACAGGAATGTGTGCATGTGTACACACACATCCCATGCACACACACGCACATGCGTACACACATACCCCTTTATGCCCAAGCCTTCCTTCTTAATCCTTTTTGAAGGTGGAGGCCCAGGGAAACTAGTCCTGTAAAGCCATTCCTTATTTCTCCACCCTCAGAGGATAAACCCTGCTGAGATGAGCTGTTGGATCCTGCGTCTCCATCTTTCCCACCAGGCCCCCCAGCCCCAGGGCTGGCTCATCATCAGACCAAGTTGCTCCCACAAAGGCACAGAACTTGAGACTTAAATTGGATTTGCCTGTGGCTTTGCACTCTCCATGTCCTCTCTCCTTTGTTTTTGATTTATCGTTTTAATCAGTCATAGTCAATCATTCCCTCTCTGTCTTGCTCACCATAAACACAACCCCTTGCCAACAAAATTATGACTGTATTAAATGATTTTATTACAGTAAACTGCAGATTGTACAGTATAAACACAGGTGCTGCTCAAACTCCACACCCTCCAGCTCTGTCCGGACCAGCTCGGGTGCCATGGAGGGAGGGAGGCTTCTGGGGCCCGAGGAAGGCAGCTGCCTCGGGGGGTCTGAGGAGCAGGAAGGTGTTTGGTTCAACTCTTCACCACAGAGATAAGGAAACGGAGGCTCTGGTTGTTGAAGCCACTGGTCTTGGGTCACACAAATGCCTGATGACATAGTCAGAGTCAGATGTGGGTCCGTTTCATGCTTAAACCTCTTCTATGACACGGCTCCTTTATCGTGTCCCTTTCCAATGTGCATTTTAGGGACATTTCACTACAGTACAAACGCCAGTGGAGGCAGCAGGAGAATTTGAATGTCATACTCTGCTTGACGGGTCTTAATCTTTTGGTCCCAACAGTCTGGGTAAATGTGAACACGGGATGAAGGGCAGGTGGGTCTTCCTGCCTCGCATTCTCCAATGGCCGTGGGGGGACTTCCTGTTCTCTCTGACATTCTTCTGGGGACAGGAATGGGGAAGTCCCTGGGAAGCTGACACAACAAATGGAGGCTCTTCCTTGGATGAGGCCTGGTGGAAGCGGCCCAGACCCGTGTCTGCTGCTCGTGAGTAGGAGCTTTGTTCTGGGGCGGCCTCGCCACCGCAGCGTGCCCAGGAGCCCGTTTCCAGAGCGGCTTGCCCAGCTGCATGGAGTCACGGAGGGTTTTTTTTTCTTGTGTGTGTGTGTGTGTGTGTGTGTGTGTAGATACAGAGTAAGTAAGAGTAAGAAGCACTTTGGGGGTAATTTCACCAGGGGAGCTACTCCTCATATGTTTTACCACTGGCCACTAAAAAGGCATTTGTCCGCACGAGATTTACCAGGCGGAGGGGACTCCTGCAGAAGCAGATGCCGTGGGCAGGACTGAGTGTGTAGATACAGAGTAAGAGTAAGAAGCACTTTGGGGGTGATTTCACCAGGGGAGCTACTCCTCGTATGTTCTACCACTGGCCACTAAAAAGGCATTTGCCCGCACGAGATTTACCAGGCGGAGGGGACTCCTGCAGAAGCAGATGCCGTGGGCAGGACTGAGGTCTAGGGCAACCTACTGATGGTGTCGCTTCCCCACAGGGAGCTTTCTTAGCCTACACTTTCCAGCCCTGTGGGAATCATCACGCACAAGCGCACGCACGCACACACACGTGTGACATGCGTATACACATAACGTACATACATATGTCGTTTAGTCTCCACATCTGCTCCGTTCCCCTTCCTGTTTGTTTCTTGGTTTGGGCCCATCTGGGCTTCT
>NW_007730232.1:63287-64569 GCF_000696425.1 Galeopterus variegatus
CGACATGCGTATACACATAACGTACATACATATGTCGTTTATCTCCACATCTGCTCCGTTCCCCTTCCTGTTTGTTTCTTGGTTTGGGCCCATCTGGGCTTCTGTAGTAAACAGATCCAATATTTACCAAGCAGCTCCAATGGTTACATTTGCTTCCAAAAGTTTTTATTTCTCCTTCTTTTGGGTAAGTTTCAGCTCCAAAGAGAGGCTGCATTTGCTGAGCCCGGGCTGCAGGAGGAGGCAGGAACACAGGCCCATCTGTTGCAGACTGGAACATAAATAGCCCCCTTTAAAAATAAACCTCCGCTTTTAACTCTGTAGATAAAAATATCTGAATAAAGGACGATTCCTAATCTCTACCTTCTCCACCGCTTGACTCAGATGTTTCTAAGTGGAGTTTTCCCCTTCTCCTTTTACAGGTTTCGTTTTGGCTTTGATTCTAGCGAGTTTACTGACAGATTACTTCATTTTAACTATATGGCTTTTCTGTCTAGTGGGAGGCATATTTCTAAGTATCATATTTATCAAAAGAGCTCTGCAAAACAAGGGCCAGAATTACTCTTTTGATGGTTCCCCCTCTAACTACAACCACGATAAATTTTGTGAGAAAGAATGCTCAACTGGGGACCTTTTATGTTAAAGCCGAGAACCGGGGTTCAGACGCTGTCACGTTCAAACCTCCAGCACCGGGGCGGTTTCTCCCTCGTCTCCCCTCCCCGGGCAGAAACCTCACATCTGGTCTCACTTGCAAGGCTGGTCCTGGGCTCTCCCAGGGGCTCTATATTTTTCCCCTATAACTTTAAATCAGAGGAGCATTTCAGTAAATCACAGGGAACACTTATTTATTGGACATAGTTTTGGGCCTCTTAAAGCATGGAAAATAAATTTAATGGAGCGTTCGGAGCATTTCTCCAATCTTTTGAGGGATTACTTGGGGAATTTGTCAACCGTGCCAAGCACAGCAGCCTGATCCAGAGAGATGGGAAGGAAAAGATGGGAGAATCTCCTCAGAGGACCCAGGTGGATCCTAAATCACCCCAAGAAAGATTAACAGAAGAGGATCAGTTGTGAGCAAGGTTGATTGGCAGCATCACCATTTATTTAATAAACTATCATTTCAGCTGGAGGGTGACCTTAATCTGCATTACATTTTGTTTTTGTCATCCACTCTTGACAAGTAATTTATAGAATACAGTATAGCATGCTTCTCAGCCTAAAACAGCAGAGGGGGCGTGAGAATGGGGTGGGGGAGGAGGCACGGGAAATGGTGGAAGGGAAGGGG
>NW_007730232.1:65787-73181 GCF_000696425.1 Galeopterus variegatus
TGGAAGGGAAGGGGGTGGAAGGGAAGGGGTGGAAGAGAAAGGGGTGGAAGGGAAGGGGTGGAAGGGAAGGGGTGGAAGGGAAGGGGTGGAAGGGAAGGGGGTGGAAGGGAAGGGTTAGGGGTAGGTGGAAGGGAAGAGGGGCCAGGCAGAGGGGCACCGGCTATGACAAGCTGTGTCCCTGGGGCCCTCCCATGGGGAACGAAGGCGGGGGCTGGTCTGTCTTCGCCGAGGGCAAGGAGGACGCGCATGTGGGCATTAGGAAGCCGGGGCCTTGACGTTTGGGGCAGTTGCGTGTTTCTGTGGGAGGATGATGGGAGGCCGGGCTGCTGATGGAGGCCAGGAGAATGTGCTGCCCCTTCGGATGGAAGCTGCCAGAAGAACAAAGGGCTGTACACGAGGGGAGACAGGCTTTGTTTTTGGAGGCACAGTAACAATGACATTGTTGTGGTCATTATTAGTATGAGCTGCGGCGCCTGCCACGCCCTTTCCCTGAAACTGTGGGACTGTAGCTTCTGACTTGTCCCCGTCCCAGGCCAGCTGAGAAGGAGGACGGTGGGCATTCTTGCTTTTAGCCTAAAGTGGGTGAGGTGAGGTGCAGGGTCACAGGGCAAAGGTTGATGGGGATGCTCGAGCCAGAGGTGTGTGTGGGAGGGACATGGCGAGGCCTCTTTCTAGCTCTCATGGCCTTGGGATTCCTGACATTCTGCTCCAGACACCCATTTTCCTTGAGCTCCTCTGGTGAAGTGAGGAGAGGGGTTTCCTCTCTGATTTCCCGGTCTCCACATGAGCTTTTCTGACCCCAGGACAGCCCCCCGCCCCCTGTCCAGCTTCTTCACTCTGGGCTCCTCGGCCTGGTTGGACCCGTCCTCGCGTGGGACCTCCTGGATAGCCATGGATGAGGGGCTGGGGCTTGGGAGCTCACGGGGGCCACTGAATGACAGGAGGGTGGACAGGGAGGCGGGATGGACTGAACGTGCTGGGCCAGGCGAGTCCCCAGCCTTCTGTGGGGCAACTTTAGATGGGTGCTTAGGTGTGGATATGGAGGGAAAGGTCTGGAACTTGGACAGTGACCAGGACCAGTGCTTCACTGGTCAGCACGTGCAGGAGCCCTGACCTTCATGCGGCTTCCCGCTGGCTTTGCGGGCTGGTGCCTCCTGATTGCTGGACGGGCACCTGGCTTCACCCACGTGCTCAGCCCCGATTCCTTCCCTTCGTCCCCACCTCTAAACTCTGGCCCCTCCCAGTCCCTGAGCACACTGGACACAAGTTGACCCTCTTCCTTCGGCTTCTGTGGCCCTTCTCCTGCCCAGCATCCACTCGTACACATGCTTCAAGGCGGGGACCCAGCTTTAGTTTGTCCTAGTCCATGTCCTTGACCAGTTGGCTCTCTCTGACCAGCTTCCAGCTCCTGCAACATGCTTTAGCATGGAAGTAAATACTGTCTCCCGTTACCCTGTGGATTCTCTGTCTCCCCATCTATCCCTTCTCTTCTCTGGTGAGTGAGGGGTTTAGATGGGTGATCTCCAAGGTCCTTTGCAGTCACAGTGGTCTAGGATTTCACGTCTGCTTGTCGTATCTCCTCATGTGGACTCTGAACTCCTCAAAAGCCAGGACAATATCTTCTCCTTGTGTCAAATCCCTCCGTACTCTAGCCCAGGACTGGGACCTGAGTGGGCATTCCCTAGTACTTTTGCTGATCCACTGGTGTCCTTTCCACTACTGGAAGTGGAAGGAACGAGGGGCAGCTTAGAAGCCCTGGAAGCCTGATCTTGCAGCCTGGCCTGAAGAGAGATTGTTCCATAATTTGCGGATGTGCTAAAAATTGCTGCAATGTCTCAACTGTCAGTGTGCTGTGTTCCAGGGAATTTGCACTGGGGAACTCTGCCCAGCACAGGGGGAGCTCGCTTGCAGCAGGCACATTTTGTAGCATAGCAGGAAATAAAAAAAAGCGTTCAGTGTGGGTCCTCCCTTGTCTGGGCCACTTACTACCCACAGGGCTAGGGCGGTCACTCAACTTGTGGGTCTTGTCTGTCCATCTCTAAATGACAGCCCCAGTACCTGCTCTGTCTGTCTTCTCGAGGAGGTGCTGTGGGAATAAAGAGAGATAACACGTGGAAATGCTCCATAAATTGTGAAGCTAACAGTGGTGGGTGTGAAGTGGCCGAACGTGTGACGTGCGGTTACATAGCATCTCAGCACAAAAAACGAAACACAAAAACGGAACCTAAAGAGAGAGCATCAAAGGGCCCCCTCTCCCTCCTTCCCTTTTGGACAAAGATCCACTCCTGCGTAGAGACCCCCCAGCCCCACCAGAAAGAAAGAAAGTCGAGTGAGAGGGCACAGCCCGGTCTATTCTGAAAGTTGACTCTGGGAGGAGGGAAACACGAGCAAACAAGAGCTGTCAGTGACTGGCAAGTGGCTGCCTCTGGGAGTCACCTCCACCGAGAGAAGAGACCTGAGCGTCGGCCTGAGCCGGCCACAGCCCCTGGCTGTGGCTGGTGAGACGAAAGCCTCTGGGACGTGGCCTTCCTGCCCCCTCTGGGAGTTTAGCAGTGCCGAGGGGGTCATGCTGCTGGGTAAGTGTGCCTGCTGTCCCCAGAGTGGATGCCATCTCCCGTCCCCCTGTGTGCCAGCAGTTGTCCTGCGCTGGTGGTGCCACAGTTCCTGTGGGCTGGAGCTGAGTGCTGGCCACCCGGACGCCCTCCCACGTGCACGCCTCTCCCCTGTCCTGGTCCGACTTGTGCTTGCCACCCCTGTCCCCTTGCCATGTCCATTTCGCCCTGTGAGCCAGAAGTTAGAGGCCCCGTGAAGCTGGCAAGCAGGGGTCTAGCCTTCTAGAAAGCTGTTCGTGTGCACACAAAGGACTTCCCTCCACACACACAATCACGACTCTCCAGGATGGTGATTGAGTTTTCCCCCCGTTCTGCTTGATATTTCTGCCAAAGCAAGAAAAATCCTCGTTGAAGTCTAGCAGGAAATCCAATAAAAATTCTTCAAAAGATGGGCTTGACATTGAAAAACAGCAAAATTATAAAATAGGCCTTAGAAAAGAAAGAGGAGAGTTATTATATCTGGCACCAGGCGAAAGCCCCGAGACCCCGTCCAAATGAGCCAGCACAGATTGAAAGTGTTTAGCTTCCCGTTGATTAAATACGGAGAAGGACCCAGGGCCTGCCAAGCCTCGGGGATCCAAAGTTTGTTTTCAGTCAGAATGTGTTTTCAGTCAATGGAAAAAATGGTTGGCCCGCGCCGGGCTATGTCACCGAGAAGCCCCAGGTCTGGAGTGAGTAATGGCTGTGAAGCAGAAAAGCACGAGGGTCGTTCATCAGCCCGGCCCGCAGTCCAGCTCGGCGGCTCCTTCCTCCTGGAACGCCCCTCGCCTCTCTCCTCTCTCGGTTCGCTCTGCTCAGGGGGCAGAGGAGCCCTCTCTGCATTTCAGTTCTTGGAACTCTTCACCCCCGGACACCCCTCTCCCCAGTCTTGCCCCCGTTGTCCACAGCTCTGAACGTCCTGGGACGTGGGGACTGGGATATAGGGACAGAGACCAGAGATGTGCTGGCATCTATGGGCTTCTTTCAGGGAAAATCTATTTGTCCCATGAGCTTCCTGGAATCGAGGCCTGGAAAATTCTGCTCCTTCACCCTTGCCTTTCCAGGGCAGGCTGTTCTTCAGAGGTGTTTACTGACATTCTTTAAACAGGTTATCGTACTCCAGTCTTATAATTTTCTTTGTTCCTAGGCTTTCATTTGCCTCACCTTATTCCCTTACAATTAAGGGTGTAGGAAGTCTGGTTTCTGAGGTCATTAAAGCCCCCATGAGTGACAGAGAGGAAGGGGGAGTGGGGGGGGGAGAGAGAGAGAGAAAGAGAGAGAGAGAGAGAGAGAGAGAGAGAATGAATCCTGGAGAGAGAACGTATGGCCTCTAGGGCTGGAACTCTGAGCTAGGCCCGACCTCCTTTTCTGTCCAATGCAAACACCTTTTCTACTTTTCTGCTTTCCCCAGCCACACCCCCCTTCTTCTCAAGGAGGCTTTACCTCTGTAAGTGGCCTGCAGGGAATGAGGACGCTGGTGTGTTTCTGACCCCCCTGTGCACGAGTACCAGGCGTCTCCACTGGCCCTCCTGATTTCATCAGCTTCAGACCTCTGTGCTTCACCTCTCAGCCTCTTCATGGGTCACATTCCCCTGGAATCTGTTTGGAATTGCAGGGCTAGGCCCCACTGAGCATTCTTTCTGTCTGCTGTTCGTTTTAAAATGATGGTCGGCATGAGCTGCAGCTTAATCTTTAGGTACAGAGGGCTTGGTACCTTCCCATTGGGTGCCAACATTTGCTTACAGGATATCATTTCTACTAAATATTTTTTGAGGACTAGGCAAATAAACTGAAGAAAATAAGTAAGTAAGTAGCTTTAAAAATTATGCCATGTGAAATGTTCAGTGGTTTTGCGGGAACAGATTCTTCTGTAAGGACAGCAGGTCTCTGGCAGCTGGGCTGTAGGGGACAAGAGCCCAGCCAGTGAATACCCTGAGTGACCAGTGATGCCAAGAAGCAAAAAGGTGACAGCTCTGCAGGGCTGGGTAGTTCCAGAGATCCAGCTAGAGAAATTCTGTGCAGGGGGAAAGTTGAATAAAAAGCTGTGGAACCAGAACTGAACCAAGAAGAAATAGAGAACCTGAACAGACCAATAACAATCAACAAGATTGAAGCAGTAATCAACAGTCTTTCAACAAAGAAAAGCCCGTCAGATGGCTTTACAGTTGAATTCTATCAAACCTTTAAAGAAGAATTAATACCACTTCTCTTCAAACTATTCCACAAAATTGGAACAGAAGCCATTCTCCCAAACTCATTCTATGAGGCCAGCATCACCCTGATACCAAAACCAGATAAAGATACAACAAAAAAGAAAACTACAATATCCTTGATGAACATACATGTAATGTAAAAATCCTCAGCAAAAATTAGCAACCAGAATACAGCAACGCATCAAAAAAATTATACCTCATGATCAAGTGGGAATCATCCCAGAGATGTAAGGTTGGTTTAACATACACAAGTTAATAAATGTGATACATCACATCAACAAAACCAAGAACAAAAACCATATGATTATCTCAGTAGATGCAGAAAAATCACTTGACAAAATTCATCATTGCTTTATGATAAAGACTCTTAGCAAATTAGACATAGAAGGAAATTATCTCAACATGATAAAAGCTATTTATGACAGACCAATTGCCAATATCATCCTGAATGGGGAAAGAACAGGAACAAGACAAGGATGCCCACTCTCACTACTCCTATTTAACATAGTATTGGAAGTACTAGCCAGAGCAATCAAGCAAGAGTAAAAAATAAAGGACATCCAGATTGGAAAGGATGAAGTCAAACTCTCCTTGTTTGCAGACATCAGGATTTATATATAGAAAAACCTATAGACTCTACCAAAAAACCCTTAGAGCTGATTAACAATTTCAGTAATGTCACAGTATACAAAATCAACACCCCCAAATCAGCAGCATTTTCTATACTCTGGTAACAAACTAGCAGAAAATGAAGTCAAGAAAGCAAGCCCATTTACAATAGTCGTGAAAAAAGTAAAATACCTAGGAATCAATTTAACCAAGGAGGTGAAAGATCTCTACAATGAGGACTACAAAACACTACTGAAAGAAATTAATAAGGACACAAAAAGATGGAAAGATATTCTATAATCTTGGATTGGAACAATTAACATTGTGAAAATGTTCATATTACCCAAAGCAACTACAGATTCAAAGCAATCCCCATCAAAATACCAATGACATTCTTCACAGAAATAGAAAAAGCAATCCTAACATCCATATGGAACAACAAAAGACCCCAAACAGTCAAAGCAATCCTGAGGAAAAAAAAAAAATCAGTGGCATAACACTTTCCAACTTCAAATTATATCACAAAGCTATTGTAAGCAAAACAGAATGGTACTGGAATAAAAACAGACACTGGGGTCAGTGGAACAGAATAGAAAACCTAGCAATCAACCCACATACTTACAGCCAACTGGTTTTAGACAAAGGCACCAAAAACATACATTGGGGAAAAGAATGCCTCTTTAATAAATGGTGCTGGGAAAATTGGACATCCATAAGCAGAAGAATGAAACTGGACCTGTACCTCTCACCATATAACAAAATGAACTCAAAATGGATTAAAGACTTAAATATAAGATGTGAAACCATAAAATTACTTAAGGATAACATAGTGGAAACACTCCAGGATTTAGGACTGGGCAGAGACTTTATGAATAAGTCTCCAAAAGCACAAGCAACAAAAGAAAAAAAAAATAAGCAAATGGGATTATATCAAACTAAAAAGCTTCTGCACAGCAAAGGAAACAATCAACATAGTGGAAAGACAGCCCACGGAATGGGAGAAAGTATTTGCAAATTATACATCTGACAAGGGATTAATATCCAGAATATACAAATAACTCAAACAACTATACAGTAAAACAACCAATAATTCAATTAAAAAATGGGTAAAGGAAATGAATAGATATTTTTAAAAGGAAGACATACAAATGGCCAACAGGTAAAAAATGCTCAGCATCACTAGTCATCAGAGAAATGCAAATCAAAACCACATTGAAATATCATCTCACCCCAGTTACACTGGCTATTATTAAAAAGACTGCGAACAACAAATGCTGGTGAGGGTGTGGGTACAGGGGAACTCTTCTACACTGTCGGTGAGACTGTAAATTAGTGCAGCCATTGTGGAAAACATTATGGTGATTTCTCAAACAACTACAGATAGAGCTACCATATGATCCGGCAATCCCATTGCTGGGTATATATCCAAAGGAATGAAAATCATCATATTGAAGGGACGCCTGCAACCCATGTTCATTGCAGCTCTATTTACAATAGCCAAGATATGGAAGCAACCTAAGTGTCCATCAGTAGATGACTGGAAAAGGAAAATGTGGTGTATATACGCAATGGAATACAACCATAAAAAAGAATAAAATTCTGCCATTTGCAGCAACATGGATGTGTCTGGAGAAAATTATGTAAGTGAAATAAGCCAGGCAAGGAAAGAGAAATACCACATGTTCTCACTTATAACTGGGTGCTAAGAAAGAAGGAAGGAAAGAAAGAAAGACAGACAGAAAGGGAAGACCACAACAATATGTTGAACTTACAGAAAGAGAGAACAGCCTAAGGATACTAGAGACGGGGGAGGGAGGGAGGGGGGAGGCTGGGAGTGATGGGGTGGGCAAAGGGCATAAAGAAAAATCACGATCTGTAATAATGAATATGCTTGGGCCGGCCCGGTGGTGCGCTGCTACAGTGCGCCGCTTGGGGGCGCAGCGGTGCTCCCGCCGAGGGTTCGGATCCCACATACAGACCG
>NW_007730232.1:74161-142407 GCF_000696425.1 Galeopterus variegatus
CCGGCCGCTCACTGGCTGAGTGAGGTGCGGGCGCAGTGCCGAGGGTTGCGATTCCGTTGCCGGTCCCCGGTCCGGTACGGGCGCGACACTGAGGGTTGCGATCCGTAGCCGGTCACGAAAAAAGACAAAAAGGAAAAAAAAAATGAATATGCTAACAATAAATAATAAAAATTAAAAAAAAGGAAGAAAAAGCCATGGGTAGGATGGTGTGTGTGTGAGAGAGAAAGGAAAGGGAAAGGTGCTTGGGATGTCACAGTTCTGGGGGAGGAAGCTCAGGGAGGTTATCAAAGAGAAGGAGGACAGGACAGTCAAAGCTGGTCCTCATGCTCAGCCTCTGCCCTCGCAATACTTATTACAGTCCCCTCCCTGGTCCTCTTCCTCCTCCATGGCTGTCATTTATTCAGTAGTGACTGTGCCAGAAGCTCTCTATTATCTGTATTATCTTAACCCTTCCAGTGATTCTCGGGATCTGCCTTACATGCCTTCTTCACAGTGAGGAATCTGCGGTTCAGAGACGAGAAGAGCACACAGCTTGCAAAGGTGGAGTCAGGATCTGAACCCAGGTCTGTCCAGCTTCCTGCCCTGAACCGTGCAAAGGCAGTCTGGTGGGAAGTCTGTTGTAGGCAGTGACTCCAGGAACCGGATGTTTAGAGTGAACCACTAGGGTATGCACGGGGAGTCTGCATTTCAATCAGCGGTGGGGGCTGCTGAGCCGAGCACCTCGGGGGCAGTCGCAGGACCCGGGTCAACAGGGTCAGTGGTGGGTCACTGTCATCATCAATCACCCACAAGCCTTTGTGTGTGGGGTGAGTGGGAGGGGGCCAGGCTGGGCACCAAGCAGAGCAGGCGAACCAACAGACTTTAAGGGACTCTGCTGGTGGTAGGAGATGGGAAGGGGGCACTTGGAATTTTAAGGGGAATCTTCTTGGTTTGGAGAATATCCTGGTGGGAGAAAATGTGCTGTTCCAAGGTCCGCAACCAAGCTGAGGGGCAGCATTCCAATCACAAGCTAGTTTGCCCTACGTCTAGGGTTCTCATGTCTCTCCATCCACAAAGGATGCCTGCGCGACCCACATTACCACGGTGTTAGAAGGGACCAAAATACATGATTATGTTTGCACTCAGGGAAACTTACAGTCCAACTGGGAAAAATATATGAGAGATGCAGCATCTCTCTCTCTCTCTCTCTCTCTCTCACACACACACACACACACACACACACACACACACACACACACACACACACACACACAAAGGCACTGTTTTAAGTAATTGCATATATTTATAGAAGTAATCCTAGCAATGGCCAGCTCAGGTAGGAACTCCTGCCACCCCACTTTTCATAAGAAGAAACTGAGGCATGGGGAGGTTAAGTAGCTTGCCCAAGGCCATGGGGCCAGGATCCCTCCCAGGCTGCCAGTTTCCTCATGCAGCTTTGAACCAGTGCACACTGCGGTCTGTGCTGCATGGGGGAGGACGGGGAGGTGGGCTGCATTCCGCGGTGGGACAAAGAGCTGAAGTGAGCATGTGGACTCGGACCCATGCCCATTGGGGGAGGAAGGCATTGGCCGAGCCGTGCAGTGCTGGCCTGAGCAGAGGTGGCCCTGATCCTCACCTCTCTGGGTATTCTGGCCTGGAGCTCCAGGGCTGGGTGGAGGTGGTGAGGCTGAGTGTGGGGCCTGAGCCCTGACACTTGAGTGAACCTCCCTCCCAGGTTCTTTTTAATGCTCCGTGTCAAAGGAGTCTGGTAAAAGTTAACAGGTCTCCCTGCCTTGAGGAGATCAGAGGGACAACTGGAGCCCACTGGGGTCAGGGAGAGGTCATTGAGGCCTGCTTTCCCTGGTCTAGGGGCCTGTCCCACTCCATACCCGAATCTAGAACCCAGCTGCTTCCAGGGGAGCTGACCCGAGCCCCCATGTCTCTAAAGGCCTTCCTTACAGGAGCCCGTTCTCTGTTGGTCTAGGTCTTCCCGCTCTGGGCTGAGTGTGTGCGGGAGGGGACGGGTGCAGCAGGGAGCAGCTGACGACGCAGGACGGGATGCAGGGCTGAGCCTGGCCAGGTGTGACCCTAGTCCCTGACCCCTGGTGGCCCAGAGGGGGAGGAGGAGAGGGTGGGGGTTGGGCAGAGGCTGCTGGCTAACATTTACCAGGACCTTTGAAGATGTAAATGCTTCCCCAGCCCCTGCTGGGATTGATGGGGTCAGAGTTCACGGATGGTTGCCCGGTTCTCAAGTGGGCTGGAAATCTTGTAGACACAGATGCGTTAGGGTACCCTACGATGGGACCATCCGCAGAGTCAAGAGCTCATGGGAAATTCCATTTCCAGGGCTCTCCTGGGTCAGGCCCCGTGACTTGGAGGCCTTGGGAGGGGCTGGTGGAAGTTGTGTTGTTCAGATGCTCACATTTCTCTTGGGTGTGTTTTCCAGGTTGTGTTTGGTCCCACGAAGACCAATCACTGTGTGATCTGGGAGAGCATCTCCACCTTGCGCCTTGGCCCGACCTGTACTTTTCATTCTTCAGATACTGGATTTCTTGAGGTTTTCTGTCACATTATGCTCTTCTGTCCTGGTGCCCCTCTGGGGCTATTTCCTTTGCAGGCCAGCCCTTCCCCACCTTCGCAGCATGAATACCTCCTACTCACCTTTCGGCATCACCTCCTCCAGGAAGCCTGCTTGGAATGGAGTCTGCCCCTCTGCTCTGTTCTCCCGTAGCACTCAACGGCTCGTTCACTCGACTGGTAGTCGTGTCCTCTGTGCCAGGCCCTGTTCTATAGGGAACGTATCAGAGCACAAAACAGACCAAAACCCTTCCCTCAGAGAACTTGCATTCTAGAGGGTAACACCTAATACTTACATAACCTTATTTGAAAAACTTTACATATATTAACAGATTTAATCTGCAGAACATTCCTAGGAGGTAGGTCAATTATTATCCACATTTCCCATATGAGTTTACACAGCTGATAAGTGTCATATTTAATTTAATTTAACGTAATTTAATTTAATTGTTATGACAGCCCTATGAGATAGATGTTATTTTTCTCACATTACTGATGAGGAAACCAAGACTGAGAGGGTTTATATAACTGGTCCAAGGTCATCTAGCCAGTAAGTAGTAGCACCAAGCAGATGACTGCAGGCCTTGAAGATCCATGTTGTCTCCCTAGAATAATATTACTCTGTGTTTCTGAATTGAAGCATTTTCTCTCTCCACTTAAATGATCTGCTTTTCTCTCCCATTATCCTGGGAGCTCTCCCAAGCAGTGACCATGGCTTATTTATCTGTATTCCTTGAACTCCTGTTGTGTCAGACACTTAATTGGCATCCAGCAAATACTTTTCTATTGATCGACTGATTGACAGTTGTATGTGGGTGGACATGAGAGTGAAGCAGCTAATACTTATTGCACATACTGTATGCTGGGCTGTGCATTGGCCCTTGCTAAACATGATTTCTTTTAGTCCTTACAACAGTCACATGAATTAGCCATGAGTAGGCTGGCAGCTAGTACGCGTTAAAGATGGGATTTGAACCACAGGTTTCTCTGACTCCAAAATTTCATGTCCTTTCTATGCTCCAGGAGGCTGATCAATGGGAAGGTGGCCACTCTAGCAGGCACGGGAACCTAAGCCTCCTGGGTGTCCCCACCTGGCTGGGAGGAAGTAGGGAGTGGGTGGACCTTCAGTGAAAGGCATGTGGGGAAGCTGAGGCTTTGGTTCCAAGATTATTCTCACCTGTTCAGATGTTTGCAGTACTTAAAGGGCAGTGATGGGGAACATTAAAAGTGTTTAAAAAATGTTTACCAATTGTTGCTGAATCGGTAACAGTCTGTCCCAGTGCATCAGCTGGATTCAGATGGAACTGGCAGATCCTGCAGGAGGTTTGCAGCGAAGGAGGATTATGGCAGAATAGACTTCAGTCTTCAGGCCTGGCTCAGAGATGGGAGAGCTCCTGCTCTAGGTATGTTTAGTTCCTTATTCTGACATCTTTTTTTTTCCTCTTTGTCAATTAGGAACGGAGAACAGATTCGTCTAGCGACAAGGCTTAGTACACTGGCCAACTGGGCTTATGCAATGGGTTGGGGGATGCGAGGGACCCACCTAGGCTGGCACGTTCAGGCACAGCCCACGTCTCCCGGGCTCTCACTGTCAGGTCCAGTTCCCCCACCTCCCGCAGCGACAGCATGGCAGGTCCCCTTGCCCCCTTTGGTTAATCCCAAATTTTGCTTGAGTAAGAGTCAAAACATAAGAGAGCTGTACCCAAGTGAACTAGGCTCATTTCAACCACTGGCGGGGAATTTGACAGATGAGTTGGCCAGCACGCACTGTGAGAATTAAGCAAAACCTGAGTATGGAGAAAGTGGGAAATAACCTTGAGAGACTGGTGAGCAGGTGGCCTCGTTTCACCCGGGGACAGCACTGCCCCCACTCCACGGCTTACACTGGAAGCTGTGTGCAGTTCTTGCCAGGTGAACAGGTGACACGTCTCTGCCAGCTTCTTCCTCCAAAGCCAGGACACACGTCACAACCAACAGGCCCTCGGTTCCTGCTCCCACTCACCCAGGGTTGGGCCTCTAAATGTTGAGGGTGGAATGACTGAAACCATGCCCCAGGGTACACCTGCACCAGCCGCATTTCCTCCAGCTCACCGGGTAAGAACTCCTGTAAACGATTGCGTTGTTGAGGGAAAACAGAAGAGCAAGGGTCTTTCAACAGATGGGAGTGGCATCATAAAATGGGTGTTTTATGGGCCATGTGCAGAAACCGACCACTTGCAGAAGGCTGTACCAATCTGCACAGGGGCCAGTTGCAAAGGAGAAACTTCTAGATCCTTTCATCATGTTGAGGACTGTTAGCTCTGACTTCAGATAAGCAGAATAAACAAGCCTCAGTCCAAGTGGGAACTGGTTCTGCCCCCTTTCTTTGCTTTTCTAAGTCATCAAAGCCAAGTTCCTAAAGCCTGACTGTCTCATGGTACTTTCTGATGGTTTCATTGTTTTGTTTATTGTGCTTATGACAAGCGCTAACAGACCGCTTTCAAAGTGTGTTGATATTTCGGTTGTTTTTGAATGGCCCTTCTGTTTTTCTGCATCTGGACAGCATTAGAGTCTGGCCCCAGGGAACCACTGGGTTCCTATAAAAGTGTACCAGGTCCTCTTATGCAGAAAACACCAGCCACAACAAGATCAGACACCCCAATTGAGCAGGAACACACACCAAAAGTTGGAGCAGAAACATGAGACAGCATTCAGCAGCCCAGCAAGACAGGCCACGGGTGGGAAGAGACCACTGAGCGTTGCCAGGGGCTGTGGGTGTTTTCTTCCTGTCCGTGGACATACCATTCTCTTCCTGCAGGAAGGACTCTACCTAGCAGAGTGCCCTGCATGAAATGCTTGCTATCTGTAGGTTCCCCGTCTCTCTGTCTTATCCCAGGTTGCCTGGTCAGCCACCAGCATAGGTCCCAGGAGCGGGTTCCTGAGGACTGGACAGGGGAGAACAGCCTGGAGGAGAGTGCTGGAAGGGCAGGGCAGCTGCAGGGCGCCCCACTCTCACTGCAGCTCTGGGTCCATCCCTCTGCTCCTGTCCAACCTCTCTTGGGGGATCTTTGTACATTGCCCAAGGGGCTGCAGTGGGGAAAGCAGAGGGGAAAGTGTCTTAGAAGGCTAAGACTCTGTCTTTGGTTCTCCTGGCCTTTCCCTATCTAGCCCTGCTGTGTCCCACCCTCCCGTCACCGCCCTGCCACATGCTACCTTAGAACACTTGCGCTCAAGCTGGCTCCTTCCAGATGAGCTGTGCTGACGATCTCACTTCACTTCACAGAATTAGCACGAACCCTAACCTGTGCCTTCAAGGCCTTCTCTGTTTCCCCTTTGAAGCTGGCTTAGCTTTTCCTTAGGCCACGAGCCTCATAGCTTGTCAACAGGCCTCTCTTGTCCAGCTTCGGGAGTGGCAGGGCACCTTCTGACCGACCTCCGGGAAACTCTGTGGCCCGTTTGAGAAGGTCCTGCTGTCAACCCTTGAGTTAGCAGGCGCCCCGAGCTTGCTCTAAGAGTCGAAGGGATGCGGATGAAAGGCTGCCAGTGCAGGTGCCCGGGGCCGTCTGGAGGAGGGAGAAGTGAAAAGAAAAAGAAGTGAAAAGAAAAGAAAAAGAAAAAGAAAAGAGCCACGGGGGCTCGCAGGCCCATGCTGAGCACGTTCACGCAGCTAAGCATGTTGGGGTGCAGGCAGAGGCTACATGGTCTGCTGGGCCATGCCTGGGTCTCTGCTCACTAAGCCTCCAAGTTCTTGCCTTCCTCATGGTGACACTTGCTAGCTTTTTTTCTATGTATACACTATCTTGCTAATAATTCTTGTTTAAGCTACCTGTCCTTCTTGAAGTTTTAGCATCCTCAGAATTGTGTGTGTCACTGCATCTCCTTCAGCTCGTCTGGGACACTTGGTAAAGCAGGTAGAAGCACCATTCTATTACCCAGGACTGGAATGTCATTGGCCCCTGGGTCTGGCAAGGAGACAAAGTGAGACTCTGCGTCCAGGCCGGGCACACCCAGCGGCTGGGCTGATGGGCCTCTGAGAAGCTGAGTGTGCCTCCACAATGGCATGGATATTTGTGAGAAGGACTTTTCTTGTTTTCCAGTAGGGTCTCTTCTCTGCCACACAGTGTGCATGCGTGTGCATGTGTGCATGTGTGTGTGTGAACACTCATCATTTTGAAAAATTTTAAACTTTATGTTGCAGTTTCCTTCTCACCAGGGTCTCTCCTTGTGTGAAACTTTAATTTTATAGCTTTGGCTGTTAATTCATCATGGGCACCACCATCAATAAATATTTATTGAGCTTTCACTGGGCACAGCATGATGAAATAAGAACTATATATTTGACTCAAGAGGAGGCAGTAGCAGATGGGGGTAGATTCGGGAGGGGCAGGAGAAATCTCTTGGAGGTCTCTTCCAGTCCTGAGATTTTATGACTCTGTGACCATAGCAGTGGGGTCCACTTGACACTCATCGGGCAGTCAGCTCAGACGAAAGAACAGGGCTTGAGGAGAGGCCAGGCTGTCACAAAGGTCGTCCCCCTCCCAAGACCCACCCAGAGCCAGCAACGCAGCTGCCAGCAGCAGTCAGCTCATGTCCATTTTGGGATTCGGGGCTGCACAGGGATGAAGTGATTCTTCTTGGCCTTTTGCATGGTGCCCTGTGGAAGTAAACATTTGTTGACTGAGTGACACTTTGCCATCGGCATCTGGAATTTAACAGAAGCACGGAGCTTGGGAAAGTTTGAAGCCTGTTGGTACTTTACTGGAGAGGACCAAGTCTCCTTTTTTGAGGCTGTCACAAAGGTCGTCCCCCTCCCAAGACCCACCCAGAGCCAGCAACGCAGCTGCCAGCAGCAGTCAGCCTCATGTCCATTTTGGGATTCGGGGCTGCACAGGGATGAAGTGACTCTTCTTGGCCTTTTGCATGGTGCCCTGTGGAAGTAAACATTTGTTGACTGAGTGACACTTTGCCATCGGCATCTGGAATTTAACAGAAGCACAGAGCTTGGGAAAGTTTGAAGCCTGTTGGTACTTTACTGGAGAGGACCAAGTCTCCTTTTTTGCAGTCTTCTCAGTGGCAGCCCAGAGGGAGCTCCCACGTGGTGGGAGCCTCTGGAGTGGGGTGGGCTGGGAGGAAGGCCGAGGGAGAGTGGGCCATGTGTCTCTCCTAGAGCCCTCGTTCGTCATACCAGAAAGAGCCTGTCTGTCACCCCAGTGACTCAGGCCTCCTGGGGGTTTCCTTCAACATTATGGTGATGAACATGGCTCCAGGAATTCCCTTTGGACCTGGGCTTTGTGCTAATTGCCTCCGTATTTATGGGAAGATGGGCAGACCACAGTGGGAGCCTCTGGCGTCGAGTCTGGGTGCACTTCAGGAAAGAGGCCCTGGCTCCAGTGAGAGCTGTGAATGGTAGATCTGAGCCTCAAGGGGTTGGGACGCCCCACTCCCGTAGTAGGGCAGGCAAGGTGGTATTATTATTAGTATTGCTATTATTATTATTCTCTTTGTCTGAAAGAGAAGCTGAAACAGAAACCCTGAGTAGTTTGGTGCCCCAGATAACACTATCAGGAAAGGATCCAGAGTCAAGGTAAACAGGAGAGGTGAGGCCCCGGTCTCCTGCCCCCCACTTCATGCTTTTCCACTGCCAGGGCTTGGGGAGCAGAGGAGGTGATTAGGCAGAGCTGAGCCTGTCTTCCTCATGAAAGTGAATGTTCAGTGTCTCCCAGGGTGCTCTCCCCGAGGTCGGGCTGGAGAGGGCTGGCAGAGAAGCAAGGAGCCAGGGAGTATCACCTGTATGACTGGTTTACTGTGGACTAGTTACTTCACCTCTCCAAGCCTCAGCTTCCCCACCTGTAAAGTGAACATAGCTGCGGTAACGACCACGTGGGATAGTTGGGGGCAGTCAGAGAAATGATGCATATAAAGAGACTTGCAACACGCCTGGAACATGAGTGAGAGATTAATCAATATTAGGTGTCATTATAGGGAGGCAGTCTGGTGGTTAAGGATGCGAACTCTGAGCCTGCTGCCTGAGCCCAGAGAGGTTAAGTTACTTGCCAGGTTGCACAGCTGCTGAGGAGCAGAGTCACTGTGAGTTCCTCTCTTCAGTGCTTTTTCCAGACCTCTCTGTGCTGGGTGCTGTGATCAGGGGCCTGGGATGGGACTGTCTAGGTGCTAGTGCTGGTCATGGGCAGGGCCCATCTGGGGATTGGGGAGCTGTGAGTTCTGAAGGCCCCCAGGACAGCCGCCAGTTAGTGAAGGACACAGTACTGGGGAGACTCCTGGGGCTCCCCAAGAGAGGTAAGCCTGAGCCACTGCCTGGTGTCCCAGAATGCAGTGGGGAAGTCATCTCCAGGCGGAGCGGAAGCCACTTAGGCCAGGCAGGGCGAGGTGCCCCCGGCGCCCTGGGACCTCGGCATGGCTTTCCGTCAAGTCTCTGTTGGTGCCTGGTTCCCCCACAAAGCCATTATGTACTGGGAGAATTAATCATGCCGTTAGGTAAGCATTATGGCACTTTTATGGCAGCTTTGAAGCTAATCTGTCACTAATGCCTGCCGGATTATCATGATTTCTTGCAGTTGTGATTCATTAACTTGAGGCCTAATAGTAATTCTATTAAACATCTCCCATCACGTTTGCCCCAACACGTCCCCACTCTGTCCTGTTGTGCTGCTGCAGTGGCGCAGCGGGCAACATGTGTGGTCTCCACAACAGGAGCCCCAGCGAGACGGATGGGTCCCCAGCCAGCTCCAGCTGCCCAGCGCTGTGTCCGGCCCTGCCTGCGCCCAGAGCACTTCCCCTCCTGTTCTGGCGTGTGCTGATCTTTTCTCTTCCGATGGTTTTAGCTTTTCTCCAGAGCAGGCCACAGGCCTTTCCTGAAGCCCCCGTCATGGCCTTCGAGAGACCGGACCTCTCAGGGGCCAAGGTGGAGCTGTGTGGTCTGATGGGTCTCAGGGTGAGACAAGCACCCACAACTCCGGCAGGGTCCTCCTGGGGCGGAAGTGGGTTTGGGGCTGGGAGAGAGAAATACGAACCAAGCTAAAGGAATGTGGTCGCACCCTCACCTGTCCGTTCCTGCTCCTGGCTGGCAAAGCCCGCGGGCGAGCAAGGAGACAGGCAGAGGAGAGTGGAGGTGGGAGTGGTGCCGTGGACCACGGGCCTGCCAGCACGAATAAAACCCCTTGATGAGGTTTTTCAGCAAGAAATGGTTCTCCTAGGCTGGCTGTTCTCTGTAAAAGGTCAGCTTTAGGGCATGGCTTGACGGATGGGCTGTGAGCAGGCAAGAAAAAGCAAGCTGGGAGAAGAGGGCTGGTGGGGGGCGGAGGAAGTTGGTGGACATCAGGAGCACGGGCTCCGTCCTGGTTCCCGAGGAGGCTGGAGGATGCATCTGCCCGTCGTTCTGAACCATCCATCACACCCAGCACTGATATCTCAACAATTTGCAGCCCCCTCACCCCTTGCAGCCTGCTCAAGTGCACAGCAGCTCTGACCCTTGTCGCCCGCATTTAGGCCACGGCTGCCGCAGGTTGATGGATGGGCCTCCTCCCCCAGCGCCCGCCACAGCTGGGGAAACAGGCGCAGGTAGAGGTGGGGTCAGGACCGGGTCAGCCACACTGACCTAGTCACCGAGGCCAGGGGACCCTGTGTTCCCAGCGGCAGCACGAGATGCCAGGGACGCAGAAATAGAACTGAGAGGGGAAACGAGGAGATAACTCCAGCTATACAAGAAGGAAAGGAGGAAAAAAACCCAAACCGAAACCAAAAATCCTCTCTGCATCCTGAGGTCTTCCAAGACTTCTGGAACTCTACGCCGTGGTGCGATGTCGTCTGTGCACAGTTACAGCGTTGTCTGCTCCAATCCATCTGTGTTTTCTCACGCCTGTGCGCTTTAAGAACTGCCGAAATGAAAAACAAGTTAAAAAATACATAGAAGTATATATATTGAGACTGAGAGAGAGGACAGTGCTCTGTATCCTGTGTTTGCTTTTTCTTTCCTTTTTCTTTTGCCAGAGTTTGTTGTAAGAAAAAGTGTATAGAAACAATCCTTAGGCAACTGGAGTAAATATTCTCAACACATCAGCCGGGTAGCGGTCGGGATCCAAGGTTTCCATCCTTCCTCTTTCTGGGCAGCGACGATAGGACGAAAGGATCGGCCCGGTTTTCCAGCTTCTGGGTTTCTCCCTGTTTCTGGATCTAGGTGAAAAGGGTTCTTCCGGGGCGTGGGCCTGCGAGGTCAGGGTGGCCAGCTGGCCCCACCGCGAGGGCTGCACGACAGGCTCCCTCTGGGGGCTCAGAGGCCTTGTGGAAGCAGGAAGTGAGCAGTACCCAGGGGCGTGTGCGTGTGCGTGCGCGTGCGTGTGTGTGCCCGCGTGCATTGCGTGTGCGTGCGTGCGTGTGCGCGTGCGCTGGGGAGAGGCCTAGGCCTGCCACGCGGAGGGCCGGGCGAGGACTCAGCTCGGCGCGGCTGACCTCGTCCCTGGCCTCGAGGGCTGGGGAAACCCGCCTGCCAACACCTCAGCCCCGGGCACCCCCGCGGCCTGGCCCAGATGCCCATGACTTCCTTCCTGGCACGTTCAGAGGCCGAGTCGGAGAGTTTAGGCGGGGTCTCCAGGTAAGAGAGTCTGAGGTTGAAGAGGGGTGGGAGGAAGGTCGGGAGAGAGGCAGGTGGTGGAGACGGTGGCGGAGGCAGGAGGAAGAGGCCGAGGAGAGGAAATGGAGGAAAGCCAGTGGAGGGCTGGTGGGAGGAGGGTGGGAGGGCGCTGAGGGAAGGAGCCGAGAGACGACGATCACGGGCGGTCACGGGACAGGAGTCGGCAGGGAGAGCAGGGGAAAGGCGACTTAATGAGGCAGCTTGAAGGCCGGCTCTGACCAGCAGCTGGCGGGCCCGGGTTTGATCTCCTTGGGAGTCAGGCGGTTTGATGAATCGTGGCCTTCGGAGGGGGACGGACACCTGGGCCGCCGCTGAGCTCTTTGATCTCAGGGACTTCTCGGGCCGTGGGAGGGGCCGCGGGCTCCCTGCGGAGGAGGCAGGGGAGGCAGGAAGGCCTCGGACCGGCCGGCGAGTGGGGTGGCAGGGGAGACACAAAGGGCACGCGGGCTCCTGGAGCGGCGAGGCCTGTGGGGACAAGGCCCCTGAGAGGGAAGGCTGCAGGGGAACGCAGAGCAGGCGGTGGCCGCCAGGGGAGAGGGGAGCCCACCCGTCATCTCAGCGTGATCCAGCGATGAGCGCCCCCCGCCCCACGGGAATAAGTGAACCGCCAGGGAAGACTAGCTGCGGGAAGGAGGCCGCCTGCCCCCAGTCACGCGGGCTGCCTGTGGCTGCAGCGCCGGCTGCTCTACCACGGAGCGAGCTCTCGTAGGGGTGCAGTGGAAGGAGGTGCAGGGCTCCCTCCAACTGGCTCCATTTTATACATATTGGATGGAAACAGACTTGAGAAAAGAAAGCGACATATTGCCACCAAGAAAAAAAAAAAAAAACCCTCAAGAAGGGGGAAAAAAGATACTAAACCCTAATGCCCTTAAAAAAGAAAACCAAAAAAAAAAAAAAAAAAACCCTCAAGAAGGGGGAAAAAAGATACTAAACCCTAATGCCCTTAAAAAAGAAAACCAAAAAAAAAAAAAAAAAAACCCTCAAGAAGAGGGAAAAAAGATACTAAACCCTAATGCCCTTAAAAAAGAAAACCAAAAAAAAAAAAAAAAAAAATCATAAATTATGTCTTTGGACTAAATCCATTGGTGTTCTGCCAATTTCAAATAATAGCGTAACTTGATTAAAAACTTTACAGGATTTAAAGTCGTTGGCTTCTCTGACTCCTCTTTGAGACTTCTCCTCAGTCACTGTCTATACCAGGCTAGTTTGTTCCCAGATTGCTTAGTCTTCTGCAAGTCGGCGATGACACTTACAACTTTGTAGCCATATTTAAGGTTCATGATTTCTTTTGCTCATGACTTCTACCCAGAATTTTGCAGAGACTTAAATAAAAATATTACCCTGAAAACGTACTGCATTGCTGTACCTTAAAACATGGTGTGTGTACATGTGCACGTGTGTTTGCACGTGTGTGCTGTGGGTAAGCTCTCCAAGTTTTACTTGCCTTTGGTCTTTTTTTGGGCTGTTTAACTGCTGGTCATAGCGGCCTTGTCTCAGAGAAGGCGCACTCAAGAACCACGGGGACGTCTCCCGAGAGTCCAGCCAGCCCCCGGATGTGGGCCAATGACTAATCCCAGAAGTGAGGGGCAGATTTCCTGGCAGGACCGGGGCTTTGGGAGGCAGCTCAGGACAGCACAAAGGGCACCAGCCTTACCTTGGAGGCCTGAATCCCAATTCCAGCTCTGTGACGCAGTCGCTCGCTGCGTGACCTCGGGCTGGCCACCTCATGCCCCTGGAGCTTCAGTGTCCTTATCTATAAAACGTGGTAGGGGAAAATACTTGCCTCACAGGCTTGTTGTGAGGATTAAATGCATTGGTATATGTGAAAGCACCCTGTAAATGATGAAGCCTTCAATTAACAGCAGGCATTCGAATTACTGCTTCTATTATAGGAACCCAGGCCTCTTTAAACACTCGTGTTGACAGCAGGGATGTTTTCATTTCAAACAGAGTTTGCTCATGGAGGGCATTAGAAAAAGGGGCCCCATGTTACCTGCTCCCCCTGGAGCACCTGCTCTTCTGTAATTATTGTTTACTAATAAGTATGTTTTGTTCATAAATGTCCCATTAAACCCGGCTGGAATCCTTCACCCGGCTGGCTTGGCTTTTCCAGATGCACTAGGATGGGAGCCGCTGGAAGCTCGCTCCTGGAGGCCGTCTCTTGGTCTGTGGGCTGCTGCACCTGGACGTTCCAGGGAGGCCACTGTCAGCGTGACCCAGCGCAGCAGTGCTCTCGACTGTGCTCTTGAGCTCTCTGTTCGCCTCCCCACGTCAGCCTGTTCTGCTCGTTGGTAACAGGGGCGTTGCCTGAGCTTCCTGGAGCTTTGGGGCTGTTTTTCCCTGCCTGTCGGATGTGGGGATATCACTACCATGACCACTGCATGGGTGGTGCCTGGAGCTCAGGCTCTGGGTTTGATGCCTGCCCTGGCATGAGACTTATGGGATGGGGGACACGTCATCTGACTGGAGAGAGCAGTGCTGACCCTTCTAGGGTTGTGGTGAGGGTGAAGAAGTCCTCTGTAAAACTCCTGATCACATCTGGCATGCAGTAGATGCTCAATAAATGGTTACTCTTCCAAGACTAGTTGTCTCAACCCTGGCTGTACATTGAAGTTACTGGGGATAAATAAAATTCCAGTCTGGGCCCCACCTACAGAAATTCTGAGTTTATTTGTCTGAAGTTAACTCTTAGCATTAATAATATTACAAAAGTTTCCAGGTGATTCTGGCATCTGGCTGGGGTTAAGAAATACCAGTGCTTCTCACACTGAATTCGTACCGGTCAGCTGGGGATCTTGCTACAATGTGGAGTCTGAGTCAGCAGGTGTGGGGTGGTGGTGCTTCTGCATTTCTAAGGAGCACATCAGTGCCACAATGCATGGACCGCATGGTGACGGTAAGTCTCTACCCTTCCCGGATCCTTCTACCGTCACGCGCCTGGCTGTGGCTGTGGAGGGAGAGCCCAGGAAGCAAGTGGAGGTTAGCACATGAAGACACCGAGAGGCAACTGCTGAGGCTTGCTTAAGGGTATTGTTGGCAGGTGCCAATCCTGGACCTGCAATCCTCTTCACACATGTGCGCACACGCACACCCACCCGCACACATGTACACACAGATCTTCTGAATCCAGTCTTGAGTATCCATATAAATAGCGTCCAGAAGATGTGTTCCAGTATTTCACTATCTTTCCAGGCTTCCTACTTTGTTCTTGAAGATAACCAAGTGAATGAAAGCATTTGCCATAGAACTCGAAGGACCCAGGCCACGAGTTTAAATGCCTATTTGTAATACTCAACTGGAAAAGTGGACCCTAGCCTGGGCTCATAAGAGTCAGCCCTAATACATGTACGTGGCCAAATGAAACCCCAATAGGTGGCCACCATACTGCAGCAAAACCCAGTGAGGCTGCAATGATCGGTTAATACTGGCTCATGGAACTGGGGATGCATTTGTTACAGGGAGACAGAACTGATCCTGGAACAGAGCGCTTCCGAGTGACGCGAGAGGGTCTTCCAGACAGCACTCAGCCTGGATGATCACCCCGCTCCCTGATGACAGAGGTGTACAGAAACTACTGTCCCTTTCCCAACACCATTGCAGTAGGTGCTTAGGATCAGGCACTCTCGCAGTGCACATTGTCAGAATTGGTTTTCCATGTTGTTATCACACTTACACCATAGTTCATGAATTTATGGCATAATAAATAGAAAAAGGAATAACCAGAGTATAGGGCTGATGAAGACTTTTCATTAAAGAACGAACTTTAGGCTGGCCAGTTAGCTCGGTAGGTTAGAGTGTGGTATTATAACACCAAGGTCAAGGTTCGGATTCCCATGCAGACCAGCCAACAACAACAAAAAAGAATGAACTTTGAACAATTGAGAGTCCTCTGTGGTTAGACTATGGCTAGGACCCTGGGACGGCAGAGTCTGACATGCAGTGGGTCTGGGGGTATCAGCCAGGGGCCACCCCTTGTGGTACGTGGCGTGTGGCATGATCTGGTCAGCAGAAGATGAATAATTAGGATCACCATGGAAGAAAAACGCTCTGATCTGACTAGTTACTCAAGGAAACTCATTTGCCATATAGCCAAGGGTTAGTAGCTGACGTGAGAACCACATGCCTGTATTTTTGATTGGACTAAAAAACTGGGCTCAGGTTAACTGTTCAGCAAACAGTATAGAGTTTTTCTCTAGTTTCGGTTGGGATCTTCTGTCTCAGTCCCTTTTTACTGTCTTTGTAAAATCAGGTGTTGTTACAGACAGATGTCTGGACAAGATGGACCCAGTTGCCAAACACTGTTGGGGTCCTGGCATATCGGGCAGTCAGGCAGGAAGGCCCTTCGTGAAAGCTCTCTGCACACAGCTCATGCTTGCCTTGAGGTGCCACCCGTTCCCAGAAAACCAAGGGCTGAGTAACATGCGGGCTTCAGTCGGTTGGCCCGAGCACGTTGCCCTTCAGGAAGCCTGGGGCCTGTTTGCATGCAGAAGGTGACATGTGCCATTCCGGAAATCTTGCTTTATTGCTCCTTCCCCTCCAACAGTCCCCCTCCTTGGCCACCTCCTCTTTCCCTTCTCTGGAATCCTAGTCCCGGATGTGACTCTCTCTGTTTCCTTTGGCTGGGAATTTGCCGTTTTCCCATAACTCAATTGGGTTGCATGTTAGAAAAACCAAAAAACTTCAACTTTCTGGGAAGACATTTAATTAAATTCCCAAAGAGGGAAGAGGAAAGCCCCCTCTGAAAAAGGCAGATGTGACCTCATAATACATAATAATCACAGAAGAGAGAAAGTGCCTGGGTAAGCCTAGGGAGCTGGTAACATGGTGTTCTGTTTCTTAAGGTCCTCTGCAAAGAAGCTGGCCCTGGGTTGAAAATAGCCCTCTGGTAAAAGCAACTATTTAAAGAGTATTGGGGTCTGAGAAATGCAAAACAAAGTGTTGTTGATTAAAAACACATGGTTTGTTCTCGAGACGTGAGTAGCCAGCAAAATCAAATGTGACAGTGTTTTGGCTTTTTCTGTCCCACAAGACATGATGGTGATTTATTAGAGTGATGTCAGCTGTGGTTAAAAAAGTTTCCTGTGTTGTCTTAATGAAAAGAGGCTTTACCTTGGAGCTGTCAAACACTCTGCTCTGGCTTGAAGCAGTGGTTGCCAGGCCCTTGGTTCTCCTGAGGGGGGCTTCTCCCCAAGGGTGAACCTCTGCCTTCGGGGACTTCCCGAGGTTACAGGGCACTGCATGCTTCTTGACAGAGATGCAGGATGGCCTCGGAGGGGCGCTGCAGCCTGCTCTTGGTGTGCTCAGCCTGTAGAGCACACAGATGCGGGGTCCAGCGTGTGGATGGAGCATGGCTGGGCGGCAGGCCTTTGGATGGAGGAAACTCCAGGGCAGGGGGTGAGACGCCGGCCTTGGCTTCTCTAGCTGTGGGTGGGGGCTTGGTAGTGGCTTGATAGCTGCTGGCCAGTAAGAAGAAGTCGGGCTGTTAGCTGAATATATGGAAGCTCTTCGGTTATGAGGAAGAGAAACTCCTCAAATTCCAATAAGTGGGATTTATTGAAAGGATGCAACTGTCCATGTCACAGATGTCTAAGAAGAGACCGACCGTCTGGGGAATGGCAGTGGGCAGCCAGGACGGAGCTGCTCCCTCTGCCCTCCATGGGGCATGCGGTCTCTCACCTGTGCCCAGTGCCACACAACGGCATTTTTGTATAAGTACCATCCTCGTTCTCTAACTTAGTCTCCTGGTCTCCATTGCAAATTCCTGTGAGAGAAAATCCAGTTGGCTGAACTTGAGCCAGATGTCTATCTGGGGTCCAGTCTGTCCTGGGGCTTAAAGGGGAGACATTTTCAGGGACCAGAAGTGGAGCCCCTTCTCTGCAAAGGTGTGGCCAGGAGGCAGTGTTAGGCAGGTTGCCTGCGGAAGGGAACCTTTGTCAGGGAAACTGAGGAAAGAAATGTCAATATATGGTTTTGTCCAAGGACTTGCCGAGATAAGGCTGTGCTACTGCTGTGTCTGCTTGCCCCCATGATCACGATGGGAAGACAAAAGGGATAGCTATCAGTCTTTCCTGTGGACACACCCAGAAAGTGAGGAGACCCTATTATTTTGTAAATAAATAATATAGATTTCTTTCCTAATAACAGAAGAAATGCGTAAATAATTGTAGAAAACTTGGAAAACAGAAACACAAAGATGGAAGTAAAAAGCACCCTTGATCCAAGATAACTGCTGTTAACATGTTGGTGTATTTTCTTCTATTCCCTTTTCTTTAAGTAGTAGCCCGAGGCTATGAAAACGATCTGTGCTTAAGATCTATCTTTTTACTTTAATTATATGTCTTCAGACTCTTTAAGACTTCAGGATTGCTTTAGATGTGTTCCCATAATTTTCCCTGAGTGCATAGGATTGCTCTTTCCCTTGCTCATTTACCTTTTCCTGTAAGCGGTAGCTCAGGTGGAATCAATACTTCTGGGTACCCTGTGCTGCTTCCACTCTGTGCGTCCCCCCGTGCCCCCGTCTCCACACAGCCACGATAGCCTTCAAAACGCGCCCACTCTCCATCCCTCCCACTCTCTTCTTCTGGGTGATCTTTTCAAGCCACCCCTCTGCTGTCGTCATTCTTTGCTGAAGACCCTTTGCTGGTTACCCCCATGTGCAGTGATCTACGAGTGCTCCAAAGGTGCGTGGCATGTAGTAATCTGTGATCGTGGTGGGGCCTGAGCTTGGATTGTTGCGCTAAGGTGTGGTGTGTAAGGCAAGTTCCTGACTGCTGAGTGACAGAGATTTTCAGTGAAGTGCCTACACTTTGGTGTGGTTTTGCTACTCTCTACTTCTTATACCCTGTGGGGATCATCCTGTGGGGTCAGTTCATTCTGGAGCATCTCTGACAGCAGGTCAAGCTCCTGGGCTTGCACTCTCCCATGGCACAGCGCTCTCTGCCTCTGACTCAGCCTGGTGGGCCACTCTGGCTGTTCAGTAGAGTTTCTCTAAGTTAAAGAGAGGCTTAGCTGCCTTACAACCTTTCACTGTTGGTGGCCTTCTGTCCTCTGGAGAAACATCAAGTTCCTCGATGGCCATTTATCGAACACTGGCACTGTATGTAGCAGGTGCATGCCAGGCACCGGGTGTAGAAAGCAGAAGACAATGCCCTTGAAGAGTGCAGCCTGGGGAATGCCAACCACAGGTCACACTGTACGCTCACATGATTGTCACAGCAGCCTTGTGACGTGCATGTTACTAGGTTCACTCAACAGTTGAGGGAACAGAGGATTGGAGACTGTACAGACTTGCCTGCCATCCCATAGTTTGCATGTGAGGGAGCTCCAGCTCAGCCCTGAGTGGTTTGACTTGAACCTGGTGTGCATTTGCACTTTCCTAAGCTGAAAACATGAGTGCACTCTGCCTCACGCAGCCCTGGTACAATTGAGGGCAGCTACCCTACTCCCCGACTCCTCTCTTCTAGGTAAACTTGATTCCCCGGAGTGTGATGATACCCAGTGGGTCTTCTTTGGACCCAGTCCTGTGGAGATACACTTGTGTGTTGCAGAAGGTTCTGGCTACTGTACAACACTCTTCCATCTGCAAACCCGAGAGTCTTAGCCTTGAAAACTGGATTCTAAAGAGGAATTCAGGATGGTTATTCTCCCTGGGCAGTGAAGCCAGTGGCTAAGCCTGGGAACTTTTTGCTTGGACAGTTCAGAAGATGCTTTCTCAACAAGCATCATGCAGTGAAAGATGACAGATGTATAGATTTCCAGGGCTGAATATCTGACACTCACGACATCTTCACTGCATCCCAGATAGGGCATTCTCTGCCTCTGACTAAATGGTTCACGTAGCAGGGCCCTCATGACCACCTGAGCAATTTCATCACATACAGATGTATAGATTTCCAGGGCTGAATATCTGACACTCACGACATCTTCACTGCATCCCAGGTAGGGCATTCTCTGCCTCTGACTAAATGGTTCACGTAGCAGGGCCCTCATGACCACCTGAGCAATTTCATCACATGACTGACAGATCGATTAGAGTTCTGGCTCAACATAAGGAAAACAGTCTCCGTCTCTGTGGCTTCCACTTGCTGGTCTTCTCGTGGCAGGGCAGCATAGCACAGCCTCTCCTGCACGTGGGCCATCACACGTGTTTGCAGAGAGCCCCAGCTTGAGCCCTGGCCTGGCCCAGACGTGTCTGAGCAGGCCTGAGGAACTGCCTGTTAGGAGCCTCTGTGCCCCGGAGACGGTGGAGCCTCCTGGGAAGGAGCTCGTCCCGAAGGGAGAAGGAATCTGGCGCAAACACTGACCTGGCAACAAAGCTCTGACTGCAGTGGGAAAGGAACAGCTGTGAGCAGGAAGTGGCATGCACTGGTAGCTGCGTTTGTCTCTCAGTGCAGTCCCCATTGGTCTTTACATAAAGACGGGAAGAATGACTTAAACTAACACGTAGTAGTCGCCAGGGAACAAGCCCTGGGACTCGTTTGGGGGTAAAATGCACAATGGGGAGAGAGGCTCCTCCCCACTGCATGGCAGAACCTGCAGTTCTGTGGCCTCGGGAGGCCTCCTGTACCTCTGCAGTGGCAGGGACAGAAGCATCCAACAAGAGGTGGCACTGCCTGGTGTCCTAGCAGGGGCCTGGACAGACCCATGGGGCAAAACAGCGGGAGCCAGAAAACTGACTGTGTGTCTTGAGTGTACATGACATGCCCCTGGCACTCTAGAAATATTGGGAGCCCTGAGGGAGCTGGTGAATGCAAAGTCATTGTCACTAATAGGATCATCTACAAATGGGCCAAAGTATGGAAGCACCACCGTGGGCCCTGTCGTCTTCTCTTTTCCTGGCTGAACATGTCCACTGTCTTCAATCACTTTTCAGAACCCACAGTTCCGAGTCCCCCACTCTCTGAGTCTCATGAGAGCTCTTGTTACTCTCTTTTGGAACTGCTCCAGAATGTCAGAGCCAATAAGGGTTTTAAGAAATCCTAGAATTAATCTTTTGAAAACTAGAAGTAATGAAGGCTCTCAGGGGCTTGAAGTGACTTGTCCTGGCTCTACCTCCAGTTAGTGGGCGAGCAGGCGTCACCAAAGTCACACAGCCGCGCTTCCTCCTTTATCTCCGCCTTGTTTATTTCCTCTGTATTTCTCTGCTGTTGGGTTCTTCCTGAGCCAGGGGCTCGGACTGTCTGCACAAATGCACTTAAAACCTTCTCATGGCCAGGAGTGATGGAGCTTTGGACTTTCCAGCAGTTGTCAGAGACGTTTGGTTTTAATGCTCTAAAGGGTGAGGGACACGGACACAGCGTTTCACTATGTGAACAGGTTTGATGTGGCAGTCTCAGTGGGCAACGCGCCAATCTCCTGAGGCCAGCAATGAGGAGTGTCTCAGTGGAAAGATCATTGCCTTCCCTGAGAGGACTGAGGGCTCTGCAGGCAGCTCTGGGGAGAGACAGAACGTGACTGAAGGAGGTATGTATGGTTCAGTGACCCTGAAACAGGTGGGACCATCGTCCGCAGGGGCAAACTTGTGGCTCAGACAAAAAATCTCCCAGGGAAACTGAACAGGAAAATGTCCTACTATCAGCTGAGGTCCCAGATGGAGGGCTGGGAGGGGTCCATGTAGCCAGTGGAGTCACTTGGATGTCCAAGATAAGCCGGAAGAGTAATAGTCCATGTACCTCAGTCTTTGGCTGGGGCTACACCAGAGATCTGAGACGGCCCGCAAAGGTCAGTATTGCGTGGACAACCCTGCCCTCGTTCAGGGTTTGCTGTGGCTATTGGAGCTAGTAAGTGGATTTTGTTCTAGGCCAAGTCCAGTAGATTCATGGTGACTGCGGAGGCCCCGTGTCTAAGAGGATCTGAGGCAGAAACCAGTGCTCAGTGAACCAGCAAGGTCTCCGTCAACCTGCCTGGGAAAAGAGTGGGCAGAATAATGGTTCTCTAAAGATGTCCATGTCTTGATCTCTGGAACCTGCCAATATGTGATACCACATGGCAGGGGCAGAGGTGGGATTAAGGATGCAGATGGAATTAAAGTTGTTAATCAGCTGCCCTTGAGAGGGGAAGATGGCCCTGATAATCTGCATGGTTCCAACATAATAAGAAAAAGAGGGAGACCTGAGACCCAGAGTCAGTGATGTTATATGAGAAAGACTTGGCCGGCCATTGCTGGATTTGAAGATGGAAGAGGCCATGAGCCATGGAATGTGGGCAGCCTCCAGAACCTGGGAAAAGCAAGGAAATGAATTGTCCCCTAGACCCTCCAGAAAGGAACACGGTCCTGCCCTCACCTCGACTTCAGCCCTGTAAGAACCATTTCAGACTTGTGACCTCCAGTAGTGTTCTTTTAAGTCTAACTTTGTGGTATTTTGTTACAGCAGCAACAGGAAACTAACTCAGGTCACTTCCCTTATGTTTAACCTGAAGTTCTTGCTTGGTTGCTCAAGCCTTTTCCTTAAACAGAATCGCTAAGGTTGTTAGGACCCCAGAGCAACTTCCCTTAAGGAAGGCTATACGAGCACCAGGATAGGAAACCTTCACAAGGGAGTGATGTGGGTTTTGTGATTTCCTCCAAACTTGGGTGCTTAGGTGAAGGAGCGTGTCCTGCATAGGCAGGTTCTGAGCTGTGTGGTGGCTCTTGGCGTTACTGCCACACCAGGCAGCCTGTTGCTGGGGACTTAGGGTCAGACTGCAGCTCCCCGCACTGGCCCTCAGCTTTCTTTTGCACGTGACATGCACTAGATGACCTCGGGAGGTCTCTGCTTTTCTGCAGTTTTAAGTGCTCAGAAATGATGCTGGAGAAACTGAAGAGAAGGCACTTTAGTTACAGGATCTCATCCGTTTCTCACGACAGTTCTGTGAGGTAGTCATGCCAGGTGGCCCTGGATTATGTGGAGGACATCACCCATGTGGCCAGAACCACAGGCTGAGTCCAGGAGGGATGCTCTTGGGTGAGGCTCTTTGGCATAAAGTCCAGTTTGGGAGCACAGTGGTGAAACTTGGGGCAACAAGAATAATTCTTCTATAACACAGATATCTGTGGTTTTGTTTCTTTTCCTGGCTTGGCTGGGAACCAGTTGTGTGATCTCACGTAGTTTGCTTTCCTTCTCTGGGTCTCAGTTTCCTGGCCTGTGCAATGGGGAAGATGGACTAGAATCAGTGTTTTCTAACCGTTAAAAAGAAAGACCCATGCCACATGAGCTAAGGAGATTGTGTTCTGCATTGCTTGCTGCAATTTATATTATAAAAGCAATTTATTTTTTATTTTTGACGTAAGTTATAAAACATGCTTTTTCAAAGTACACATTTCTCTCTAGCTCCAGCCCTTTTTGGGCAATTGCTCTTCCCTCCACCCTGCCATTTTGCCCACCATTGAAAATCCTAGTACTTGATAGTTTAGAATTTTGCTCTGGTTATAAGATTATTGGAGTCTAAGAATATACGTATTCTGGAAGAGAGAAGACAAGGCAGCCTTTCTGCGTTGCCATCTCTCTTCCTGGATCCCCCCTCCCGTTTTTCCTTGCCTGGAACGTTTATCTCTCTGGGTTCCCTCCAGGCTGCTCCTTGCCTCTTGCTCTGTGCAGCAGTGGGCAGGAGGCCTCCCGTGTGAGCGGGCCATCTCTCAGCGGGACTGCGGGAGCGGTTATCTTTTATTTCTGACATTTGCTGCAACACAAGAGTGATCCTGACTTCAGAGATTATCGCCTCTCATCTTCTCTTCACCCCTTGCTCCTCTCCTGCTCCTTCCTGCAAGATAATAAAATTACTAGACAAGCCCTCCCTTCCTCCCAGCCTAGTCAGAGCTCAGAGATATTTACTTCTCGGGTAAACAGTTGTAATCTCCCTAACCAGACTTTATTGCAGTTAAGCGAGTTAAATTCTCCTGGTCTAATCCCCCATGTGCTGTGGTTTTTTTGAGTATAAAGCTTTTGACATCTTTTGATTTAAAATGGCAACTCTGGGCCACTGGATATGATTAGGCACCAGGCAAAGAGGTTTCAAGTTGACCAGACTGGAAAAGAAGGACCTCTTTGCAAAACAGCTTTGGGCAGGAAAAAAACACATGGAAAAGAACCTTTGCTCATGAGAGGAAAGTAGGAGGGATTTAGCCACTCCTAAAATTTGCAGGGCCCGGGGAGTCTCCACAGTCAAGCAAGTCTTTGGCACCCAGTCAGTAACGTGAGATCCAAAATCGAGTCACGCCCTCACCGTGCCCTTCTGTGTTTTCTCAACCATGTGCTGGACACAGCGGCCAACACAGGAGGAACACATGGCAGCATTCCTGAGCTCAGGGGACATGCTGTTTTTAGTGGGAGAAATAGGATGTACTTGAACCTCTAGAGAACAATACAAGGGCAGATTAGGATCAAAGGCGAAGCTACACTTGGCACAAATGATCACAAATTCTGGGGCATGGGACAGAGCCATAAATGGTTGGAGGATGGAAGATCAATACAGTTTGACAGGAAGGTGTCAGTGCAGAGGGAGGTAGGAGCAGGTCTCGAAGACTGGACAGGCCGTGTACATGTGTGTGCATGTGTGTGCAGGTGTGTAGGTGCGGGTGGCAGGGCAACCCAGCAGGTATAGGGATCAGCAGAAACAAAGGCTTGGGAGTAGGAATGAACTGGTGTGGGTCGCGTCCAGGGAGGAGACCATGTGGGCCTGTTCTCCAAGCCCAGAGGCAACGGTGACTGCTCTGAACGTGCCAGAGCCAGGCTCGGAGCACTGCTTGTTTCTATGTATATACACCGTGCGTTGGCTTTCCTTTCTTGTCGACCTTCCAGTTACTCCTAAATTCAGTTCCTGCTCTCTGCCTCTCCCTTCCTGCCAATGCCACCCATGCTCTCCGCCAAGCAGTGACATTTCCCCAAGCACAACCCATGCAGTTTTAAAGCCTGAGATGTGTGTCGGGTTCTGACTCCTGCCACCCTCCCTTGGGGGGGTCTCCGCCAAGCAGTGACATTTCCCCAAGCACAACCCATGCAGTTTTAAAGCCTGAGATGTGCGTCGGGTTCTGACTCCTGCCACCCTCCCTTGGGGGGAGGGGGAGAGAGAGTGAGAGAGAGAGAGAGAGAGAGAGTGAGAGTGTGTGTGTGCGCGTGCGTGTGTGTGTAGATTTTTGGCCTTGAATCCCCATTAAAAAGAAAAAGAAAGTCAATTGCCAGGGCCCAGGATTGGTAAGCAGTTTACAGAGCCTAATAAACTGCCTAGCTGTCCCCACTACAGGCTCTACTTGGGTGGAGGCAGATTCACCAGCTAGTTAGTTCTCTTCTTTGAGAGCAGCCCCAACACCCGGAGGAGGTACTGTGGGCCAGAGGAGGCTTTCTCCGTTCATTTCCCTGCTTGGGGGGAGACAGGCCCTGGCCACCTCTCCATGGGTGCTCTCTCCCTTTGGCTGGGTAGCACTGCCCTGCAGAGCCCTGGGAAGTGTGGCTTGAGTGCCTCCCCTGTCTCAGGTTTTCCTCTTCCCTCCGCCAGCTGCCAGCCCTGCCTGGGTCCCTCTATGCAGGGACAGTGAATGCCACCCAGTCCCAGGCTCAGCTGACTTCCCAAGGGGAAGATGCACTGCGCCAACCGCAGGACAGGTTTCCAGGCCCCTGGGGAACTGGCTGCCTTTTCGCCACCTCAGCACGTGTCCCTGGACGTGCTGCTCGCAGCTTCTCCACGCCTGCCTGGCTCTTTGCTCCCAGAGGCCTCCAGCTTGGCCCTGCTCCCCTTTTTGTTTCCATCTTCATGCTTGTCCCTTGCAGAAGCCCCTCGTTGCATTTTGTTGAAACTTGTATGTTAAAAAAAATGAAATAAAATCAAGAGCAGGGTTTTGCCACTATACGTTTGCTTTAGATGGCTGTCCCTAAAATACCAGCCCCTCTCCCTGCAGAAGCTCACCTTCGTCACTTCTTTCCCACACTAGTAATTCTCGGGGCCAGGCACAAGACCGTGTCCTCCGCTGCTCTAAGTTCTTAGTAAGTTCTCAGGCATTAATGTCACTGTGAGCATCATCTTCTGGGGCAGTTGGGTTGGAGGGGACTGTGGGATGAGGAGGGAGACAGCCTGGGCTGGCCTGGGGGAGGTGCCCTGAGCTGCTGGGGCCCCGGGCACAACCCTTCCAGGTGACCGAGAGGAAGGCGGGAGGGAGGGCTGGGAGGACCAAGGCCGGAGGGGCCGGCACCGGAGGCCAGTGCGCGCGTCTGCCCTCTCCACGCCGTCCACTCACGGAGCCCACTTGGGTGGGGCTGGCAGGGTGCAAGGGCAGTGTTTGGGGAGGGTCCTGACACTGCTGTGAGCGGCCGAGCTGTCAGCACGGGCCGAGCGCTGTCCCCTCGGCTGGGACGAGCAGGGGCTCCCTCTTCCAGGGGGAGGCTGAGCACGGCTTCCCTGTGCCGAGGGTGTGTCGCCTGCTTCGGGATTCCTGAGCTGGCTTGGGGACCCTGTCTGAAGCATGCCACGGCCGGATTCCCTCACCCCACACGTCTGACTTAAATACAGCTAAGTAAACGTCATAATTTTAAGACTGTAAGTGAGAACACCGAAATGTCTTATGTAGCCGTTGACGTCATCAAGAAACCAAGTGGAAGGAAATTCCTTGAGCACCTTCTACCTCCAAAGCTTTGGACATAACCTTGTCCATCTCAGGACTAGTCACAAGAGCAGCCATAATAATACTGATAGGTGCCATTCACTGAGTGCCTGTTCTGTGCCAGGCAATTTCTCATCTAATCTCGACAATAGCTTTTTCATCTCCAGTCCACAGCTAAGGACACAGACATAAAGGGGTTGAATAACTTGCCCCAGGCTACATAACTACTTAAGGGGCAAGGCTGGGATTCAGACTCAGCTCTGGTGCCAAGCCCCAGAGCCAGGACATACGTGGACGACCACGTCAATGGAGAGCAGTGTGTAATTGGAGGCTGAAGCCTGGCATGCGACAGGCGGTTTCGGAGGACGGTCTCCGGAGCTAACATGGAGACAGGGGTTTCTGGGACGAGTTGAGGCTTCATCTGGATTTGGGCAGGTGAAGGGTTGGGCAGAAGGTGATGTAGGACGGATGGAGGCATGTGAGCGAGCATGGGGGTGTCAAGGGCAGCGGGGAGCCGTGTAAGACAGGCACGGAGGCTGGTTTGGGGAGGTAGCGGGAGCGCAGGCAGCACGTGGGGGTGCTTAAATGTGACAGTCCCCCTGCAATCTCTGTGTGAATTTGGGGGCAAATGACCAAACCCATCCAAGCCCCAGCCCCTCATCACTGAGATGGAGATAACGACTGTCCCTGCTTTACCGTTCTGTGGGGAGGTTTGAGAGGTGGTCCACGAGGGGCACCGAGCACCGTGTCTGGCATGAATGAGCTGCTCCGTACACGTGATCTGGGGCTAGAGACGTTCTGCCCTCACTTGATAGGCTCCTGGGATTTCCTGTCCTCTCAACGCCTCCCCGTGCCGAGGGCCTCAGCCGCCGTGTCACAGTTGCGTTGACTTGCTGGTTCTTCCTCGCTGCCACCACCCTGCTCGCGATCCCTGTCATCACACGCCTAAGCGGCTCCAACAGCCTCCTAGCTGGCTAAGTGCCTCAGTCTGTCCTCCCTGCCCGTTAGCACTGGGTGATTTCTCCTAAACCCTGCTCCTCCACCTCACCCCCCTCTGCCCAAGGCCCTCCAATGACTCACTCTTGCCTGCGGGATTCAATCCAGACTTGTCAGCCGAATCGCCTATGGCCTGCTTTTCCGTGAATTCCCCTCTGCTCTTCCACGTGGCGGCTCTCACTGCCCCACAAACACGCCATGCTCTTTCCTGCCTCCAGGCCTTCACCCTCCTTTCTTCTTCCAGTAACACAGCCCTGCCTCTTGATCCAGCCGAGCACAAACCTTCCAGCCTGGCTCCTCTGTGAAGTTGTTCCTGGGTCCAGCTCATGAGCTCCCCCTCCCCCGGGCACAGCTCTTGTGTGTTCCCCACGCCTCACTCATGTGGCCAACAGCTGCTTTGCTGAAGACGTGTGCTCCTAGAAGACAGAGAGTTTCCCCAAATGTGCTGCAAAGTCCTCGAGAAAAGGCCACCTCATCTGCCGTTTCTGTCTCCTGTGGCTCCCAGCACAGGGCAGGGCTGCCCATTCAGTAGCCACTCAATGCATTTTTGCATTTTTTTCTGACTGAAGGTGGTTTTGAGAAGGATGGTGATGAAGACATGGAAGATGGGAGAAAAGAGGAAGGGTGACAGAAAGGAACCAGTTCCTCGACGGCTGTTGCCGCGGCAGAAGCTGGTGGCTGCCCCGGCTGCGTCCCACCCTGCGGCCCGCAGGCTGGTGTGCTGTCTCTGTGCTGCTGGGCGGGCACCCGCTGCCTCTCTCCCACACCCCTGCTCTGGGGCCGTTTTGTAGGCAGCTGACAGCTGCCCAAGTACGTGCTGCTGGTTCCCAGTTGGTTGGGGGTGAAGGTTCAGGGCCTTGGGAGAGGGGTCCGGTGCTGGTGGATGAAGAACGCGCACAGTGAAAAACGGCGCAAAGCCTTCAACGGTAACATGTGACCACTTGTTAGATCCTTAATAACAATAACAGCAGTGACCGTGACGACACTCTGGTGGGAAGAGCGCAGCAGGATGGATGATGGGTGGGGACGCTGAGAAGCCTATTCTCATCCTGGGGACTTGGAGTTTCAAGCCAGGCTTTCAGTTTTTTTGGGTTTGTGCTCCATGCCCAGCTGGCAAGAGGCCTCTCTCTGATTCAAAGTGGGGGGAGAAGAATCCCTCACCCGGGGATCTTGGGGACGTCAAACTGCTCCTTACGCAACAGCCGCCTAATGAGTTAAGTGTAAATGAATCAGAAGCAGATGGATTGGATTGTTCTGGAAATACACCCGAGGTTTAAAAATTAAGGGAAAAAGCATTTGGCAAAAGGCATTCTGGGGTTTGCCAAGACCCAGAACAGTTGAAAAACAGTTCAAGATTTTTTTCATTTCCTTTTTCTTTTTCTCTTTGGTTGCAAAACCCAAAATGCTGCCTGGAGGCAGTAGAAAGAGATGGGTCTCCATTCTCCTTTCAAACTGAAGTTCCTCCTGCCGCGTGGGTAATGGACCCCAGATAGGAGGCAATGGGCTATAGAATTGCACCAGGGAATGCCTGTGTCCAGGGGCAAAGCAGCCTGCCTCCATTTGTGGGGAAGCCAGTGCCCTGAGCCTGCAGCTCCTAGGCTGGGCCTCCCCTCTGCGCTGCCCTGGGCTCTTACCTAGGCCTCATACACGCCTCCTGCCCTTCATAAAGCTGGATTCACCTCATCCAATCATGGAGAAGCTTATTATGTAAGGGATAGAGTCTCCAATTTGCTAGTCAAGAAACTTTGAAGGTTAGCAAACACTAATCCAATAAAGTACAAAGTGAAATGTTTATTTTAGAAGAAACCTTTAAACAATTTTTTTTTATTAGTCACATTTGGCATTACTGAGCCTTTCCCTGGAGGGACTATCTTGCTGAGGGAAAAGAAAAAAGCAACTGTGTCAGAGGACAGTCATCCCAGCCGTTTCTGAATCTGTTGGCTTGCTGTGTGATTATGCATGAGACACCAAGCCTCTCCGTGCTTTGGCTGCCTAATAACCATCTCTAAAAATTTTCTCTGACTCAATCTGAATATATGAACCCAACAAGTTGGGGGCTGTGCTATCCAATTCATGTTGGATAATGAATCTTTATGTTACAGGAGCATTAGGTGTCACTGGTGTGTCTAGTATATGGTCCACTTACCAAGTTTCATCCTGGTTGCCCCTTCCCCCTTTTGCCCCAGCATCTGCTGTGAGGCCCACGCACCTGCAGGCCTCTCAGAATGCTGTGGGTTCCAAGCCCGGTGAGCTTGGTGGTTCCCTGGGCTGTGACTGGGAGGCAGTGGCTTGGAGCCCTGGGATCCCACCCTGGGATCTCTGGCTGTTCTAGGGTCTCCCACTTCCAAGGAGTGCTTCCTCATTTGTGGTTTCACCTCAATCCTGTCTGGAAAAAGCAGTATTTTGTTCTCACTCCGGTCTGCTGCCTGCCGGCCTTGCCTGCTCCTAAGGGGTGTGGATGGGACCCAGGCTGGCCACAGGGTCGTGAGGGACCAGGAGCTGCAGCTCAGACTGAGCGAGCCAAGGGCAGAGCAAGGGCAGAGCCCAATGCAGCTGCTCTGGGGGCCCAGCTCGTTTCTTCGCGTATTTGTCCATTCACTCCTGCATCTGCTCTGCTCGGTGCTGGATCCTAACTTGATCCCCCAGGGAAGACAGGCATGTTCAGCCCAGCCCACAGTGACAGTGACAACCACTAGCAGTTGCATAACCGTTTTCAGTTTATAGAGCTTTTGCATATGTAATCTCCTGTCTCCCTTTCTTCTCAAAAATCCACAGGAAGTGCAGGGGCCTTCGGATGGCCTGGCCAGCCACCTCTTCTTACAGAGAGGTCCCGCGGGCAGAGGCAGAGCTGGTTCTAGGGCCGTCTTCCCTCACCAAGCTCTCTTTTTGGACTTGAACTCACTCTGTGCTTGATCGGGATCTATTTTGCTCTATGTTATCCTGTTTACATCACTGTTTCAACGCCCCACATGGGCTGTAAACTTTTCTAGGACAAAGGTCATGTTTTGCACTTCCTGTAATTCACACAGTATGGAACAGGGTGTCTTGGATATGGAATCTGCTTAACAGATATCTAATTGTCAGGCAAAAATATTGAATTGGGCAGAACGAGGGGCAACCCCAGTTTGCTGCAGAAAGATTGGCATGGTGTTCCCTGATGTAAAAGACAGTGGCTGGGGTCTTGGGCTCATCCATAGTTGTCACAGAAGATGCCCTGTAGTCCCGATCCTCACTGTCATCGTCAGCAGCAGCACGGTCCTCATCCCCACTGCTCTCACATGCTGAGCTCCTAGTGCAGGCCAGGAAAGAGAAAAGAAGGAGCAAGCTTCTAGACGTTGTCCTGGCCAAATAAAAATTGGGCAGAAGCTCCAGAATTGGAGGGAGGAAGCAGCCCATATGGGGAGGGAGGGAAAGGACCACACAGAGCCCGTTCCCCAGTCCTGAAGTGCTGGGTTCCACGGCCCACTTGCCGGGTGACCCTGCTGTTCTAGGTGAACATGAGAAAACAAAGACCCTTCCGGTCTCTGCCCACTTGCTTCTTATCTGCATGAGTGAGAGGGCAAGTGAGGTCCCACTGTGAGCCCCCAGAGGAGAGGCGTCGGGAATGGTGATTGCTTAGAGTCTGTGGCCCGTCCAGGCTACCTTCAAACAGGGAGCAGCTCAGCCCTGAAGGCGAAAGACTGGAGAAACTGGGGCCAAGAGCAGTTTACCCTTCTCTCTGACTTTCGGGGTGGATCAGGGCAGGGAGGATGTTTTGTTTCAGGCTGTACTGTTCTTTGCTTTCCTAGGTATATGGAAATTCTTCCCCTGACCTGTGAATTCTGGCTTCTCCAACATTTCTGAAATGACAATCCAGGACAACAGTGGACTTGTCAGAGACAGGAAGGGGAGATAAGTAAAAATAAAACAAAAAGTTATCCAGGCTTTTAAGTTCCTCTCACCTTGATTGTCCCCCACCCTTCCCCATAAACACCCACAACCTTAAGACATGAGTTACACAGCAGTGCGCAGCATGGGGGCCAGACTCCGGCTCCACGTTGAGGCTGGAGGGCGGTAGGGATGGGATTGAGCGCCTTGCGCCTGTGGATGGCAAATCCTGCCTCAGTCTGTGTGCCACCACCACCGTGACTGCTGCCACCGCCACCACCGCCTGCGATTTACCCGAGTGGGTGGGGGTGGGGGGAGACTGGCCATGTGATTGATGGGCCCCAGCTTGAATGGAAAGTCTGGATTCCAGGCGACAGCCTAAGAGGTAGGAGGAGAGACACTTCTAACATCTGCAACAAAATTAGAAATTAAATAAATAAAGTTTGTTAGTTTACAAATAGAGCTGTTACTTGTTACTCGGGGTATTAACAATCTCCTTTTCTGATTAAAAAAATTTTTTTTTATTTAAAACATTTTTTTTTTCGATAATGCCTGTGAAAGACGTTTGTTTCAGTTGCCAACATTTCTGCAGAACTAATGTGGGTGGATTGTGACAGATATAATTTCTCCATCCTACAGTTTCATCAACTTGAGTTCTGTTAAACTATACCCGCTGGGCTTAGCTCCTTTTAAAGTTTCCGCTTTGACAGGTAGATTTATTAGTCTTGAAATTTGTACAAATCAGATGTCACTCGTGGCAACTTGTCAAAATGTCAGTCTGGCAAGGCGGCATGAAAGGCTTTCTGGAGAGAGAGACAGACGTGCAGGCTTTAAAGAACTCCAGCATGAGCTGCAGAAAGGAGCGGGAGGGCCTGCAGCCCTTGATCCTGAGGGCTTTACTTTATTAAATATCTCAAGCTGCACCAGGGGCCGGGCCCTCGGATCCCAGGTCTCTGAGACGTCAAGTCTGACAGCTCCCAAGCGAGGACTCCCGTTGGTTACAGTGTCAAGTTCTGTGCTTGTTATATTCACGGAGTGGCAGAAGGCGAGGGTGCTCGTGCGCTTGTGTGGGGAGGGACTGCAGTCCCAGCCTTTTGCTTCCAAAAAATGCTGGGTGGGTGTGTGGAGCTGCATGGCTCTTCCAGGGTGGGCTCCCTTGGCCAGAAGAAGTAGGGGCACCTTCTGGCCCACAAATGCGAACTCCTTGTTCCGCTGGGGAGGGAAGGAAGCCTGGAGGGGGAATATGTCCAGGTGCAGCCCCTGGACACAGGCCCGCCCTCGGAGGCCTGGTCCCGAGGCCCTGGGCTCCATGTCCCAGTCCTCCCGCAGGTTTCTCAGACTTTCCAGACTTCCCGTTCCCTGCGATTTGGTGAGCTCCATGAGGATCTTAGTTGACACAGCAGGAAATGTTATTCAGAGTGAGGAAGTTATCCGAATTTCCTCCCTGGGTGGAGTGTGGCAGGGGCAGGAGGAAGGGCCGGCCAGGTCCTCCTGCAGGGTCCCAGGCGTGGCAGGCTGTGGGCGTCCCAGGGCGCGGGCACTCAGACGATGGCTGCAAGCTCCCGCTGGATGCTTGTGGTGTTTGTCCATCATCTGGATGTCCCCCAGGGAGGTCGGAAGACTTCAGGGAAAGCTGGCGTTGTCAGGGCTCCTACAGCCTCACTCCCCCTCTCCCCGAGAGGGTGCTGCGGGCCTCGCGGTCGTCCGCAGGCAGGAGGGCAGGGCTCCGGTCTGCACCCGGCGCCTCCCAGCCTCGCCCGTCCATGTCACTCTGCCTTGGGGACACGCAGGCTGGGCCTCGGGACCAGGCGTGGTTTGACCTGAGAAGTGTCGAGCTCCCGCTCTTCATCTCCATCTCCCTTTCCTTTTTTTCCTCCTCCTTTTCATTTCTGTGGTGTTGAATTATTGAAGTCCCTTTTCTTTGTGAGTTTCCAGAAACTCCTGCTAAAATGCAAACACCTCTGAAGGATGATCCTCTCTCCTTATTGGGGATTGGGTGACACACTGCTGAAGCAGGAACATATTTGGGGGGAATGAAACGGTGCCAAGACAGGGCAGGGGAGCGTGTGGCTCCTGGGGACCTGAACCACCTCATGGTACTTCCAAGAGTCCTGCCTGCCTGCCACACCCTCGCCCCGTTCTCAGAGCCAGGAGTGAGGCTTTGTAAGAGGCAGGAGGGATGGGTGTGCGAAGGGGCAGCAGGGCGACCCCAAGGCCTCCCACAGGCCTCTCATTGCCTGCTGCCTTGTAAAGGGCAGGGGACTTCTGCAGACAGCCCTTCTCCTGTCCCCCTCAACAGTACATGTGCTTGGGGGGGTTCTTTGGGGGCTGAGTGATTTTCTGCCAGGAGCAGAGTCTGAGGCATGGAGCGGGCATTTTCCCCGCCCAGTGCCCAGTGCGTGCTCCGTTGGCATTCTGCCTGAGAAGAGATCGAGCCCGCTGTGCACGGGTCCGTTTGAGGCCTGGCATGGGAGCGACCCTGCTGAACTTGCAAGTGCGTGAGATTATCCCAGGTGAAAAGTCTCAGGCTTTAAAAGGCATAATAATGATAATGGTCATGATGATATAATAATCGTCGTAATTATCCTAATAATCCCTTAGGATGTTGATCATATCTTTCAAAGTGCTCAAAACACTTTCATATGTGTGATCTCACCTAACCTCACCCTCCTGCTGGTGGAGAGACCCCGTGGGATAGACTGTAGCAGCCACCAGGGCAAACCGAGGCGCTGGGACCACACCTTTTATTCTGGTCCCTTTTACTTAGGTACGTTAGTCCTGGAAAATTAAATCTCCTTTTTTGCTATCACCCAATTATTTTGAGTTGCCATCTTGTCCCCGAGAGTGAAGCGTGCACACACACACACACACACAAACACACAGACATACATACAGATACACACATATGCACACATAGACAGACATAAACATAAACCCACACAACAGACACACGTAGAAACATACAAAGACACACAGATAGACACACAGGCACACATAGGCACACACTGGCAACAACACACATGCAGAGTCACATGGACACACAGGAACATAAAAGACACAGACACACACATATTCCCACACAAACACAGACAGATGGACACACAGACACATGCACAAACACACACACACACACAGACACACATACACAGAGACACAAATATATACACACACATGTAGGTGCACACAGACACACATATATGCAGACAGACACACAGACACACACATAGATATGCAGAGATACACACAGACATAGACAGACGTGCACATAGACACACACATAGGCAAGTGAAGACACAGACACACAGATGCACATGGACATGCAGACATACAAACAGACACAGACACACATAGACACACGTGCACACACAGATACATACACATAGACACACAGACACACAGACATACACATATGCACACACAAACTCACAGACAGACACACACAGACGTAGGCACACATCTGTGCCTTCTGACCCCCAAATGGGCCTTTGCCAAACAGCTTCAGCCTGGGGGGTTGAGCAGCTTAATCGGGGCGCCCCGCTGCCTCACGTGTCTCCAGCTTCTAAGCACTGGGCAGCTCATCCACAGGGAGCACGTCACAGGGGGACCTTCTGTAAAAGGAATCGCTTTGTGCCATGGTGCAGGGGACTGACTTTCACGTGGCAAGTGCATCCTGGCAGCTCCCTGCCCCACGAGAGGAGGCAGGTTATTAAAGGAGAGGCAGGCGAGGGCAACGTTCCCAGCCCTCCTCCCCGTCCCAGCGCTGTGGGGCCTGAAAGGCTGAGAGTGAAAACCAGAGCAGAAGCGGGGTGCTTGCCCGGGTGCAGCCCCGCGCGTCCCCGAGCTTGGCATGTCCTGGCTTCAGCTTCACAGTTCCAGGGCAGCCAGCAGGGAGAGTATGCGGGGTGGGGAGCTGGGGTGAAAGGCAGGGAGAGCAGGACGAAATCCCAGCAGCCAGTCTGGCATCGGTTCAGAAAGCTCTCCAACTCACACATCTGGTTCTTATGTTTCAAAGTTAATTAGTCATATTGAGGCTGTCTGAAGATAAATTTATCATCCAGAAAAAACACAAACAATTTGAAAAATGAAAGGAAGTGAGGTGACATGGCTTGACGTTTAAATAAATCATTTTAACATGATTAAAAAACTTGTCCTGTCTGACACTCAGCACTTGAGTACTTCGTAAAGACTTTTTTGACAAAGACAAGTCCCTGTTTGATATGCGAAAGCCCTTGCCATTCAATGACTCAGAATAATCTTTAGCCAGGGTGTACGCCGCGGCCAGCCCCACTCTCTGGGTTGGCGATTACTGGTGATGATCCCAGGGAAAGATTGGGATAAAACAGAGAGAGGCTTGGGTGACTGGAGCATTTTCCTGGTAGAGGATTGAGCACAAATGACCATTAGGTAAGTTCCTAATCTTGCTCTCTCGATGCTACCTGGTTAAGCAGGAAATCCATCCATGGCCCAAAGAGGAAGGATGCTCTTCAAATGCCTGGGCAAATACTTCCAAGAACCAGCTGTGTCCTGTTCCTTATACCTCCCAGGGCATAGATGACAGTCTGAACTCTTCAGCTGAAGGAATTGAGTCGGGGCTCTCTCTGGCATAGCTGTAGTGGGCAGTGGCCAGTTGGGGGTGGTAAAATGTGAATAATCTTGAGTTCTGATGGCTTGGTTTGTTTCAGGAGCAGAGGGACATGACACAGAATGCAACACTCTACAAATCCAGACACACCACTGTCCACTTGTCTCTCCCTCTGCCACGGGCCCTGCCAGCGTACCTTGTGTGCTTTGTAAAGGTCACTGGCTCCTGTCCTCTGTAATGACTGACAGCCCTTCCCAGCCCTGCTCAGCAATGTGAACAGATACCTTGAGAAGTGGAGGGGAGGTGCTGGTGGTATATGCGGGTGTTTCTGGAGATGATGGGAGTGGGTGGGGGCATTTCAGGGCTCTCCCCAATTCTGTCTAAGGTAAATTGGCTCTTGGGAGATTGCTCTGTGCCTTCTCGCTTGTCCTTTGGTCCTGTTCTCCAGGCAGGACAGGAGTGACATAATACAACATGAATGTTTTCTCCTATTAGCAATTTGGCCTCATCAGTTTTGTTAATGGGATAACAAGAGGTGCTGGTTATGGTGCAAAAGTCGCATCACATTGGTAATTTTCACTGTAACATGTTAGCAATCTGCCACTATTTATTTCCTGCAATGCTGGCAAGAGTCTGCGTACATCAGGGGCTCTAATTTTCTCTCCACACCAGCAGACTGTTCTTTCTTTCTCTGACTAGGTAGCTTCCCTACTCCGATCTGTCTCTGTCCGTCAGGCTGTACCCTTGTTTCTCTGACTCCATATGTTTCTCTCTCTGCCACTTCCCACCCCTCTAATTACCTATGACAATGTTTGTATCAGAGAGAAATGCCATCCCAGGGAAGCCTGCAATGATAGAATTCCAGAGCTGGGAGCCCCAAACTTTATGACCCCAACTCCTCATTTGCCAGATGGAGAAATGAGGCCCAGAGAGGAAGTGATTTGTCCAAGTGTCACAGTCAGTGTAGGTGCAAGGTCAGGAGTGAGACCCCGATTTCACGATTTCAAATCCATTGTACCTTCTGCTATGTGTACAGCATCATAGGAAAAAAATCAGTCGGCCCCAGAAACCAACTTTCTTACATATGGGAAAACTCATTCTGCTGAAGTTAAGTTCATAGAGAGCATAGAGTCTCCTTCCCCAAGTTAATGGGCCTTTCTCAGTTTAATCAGGAGGGGCCCTCAAACTGGGTGGTTTTCCAGGATGCATCGTCCCACCAGCTGTGATGCCCCAGTGTCAGGGTCCCTGCTCTGGAATCAAGAAGGGAATGTTCTCCTTGGCAAGTCCTGGCCGGCAGTGGTCAGGATGCAGCTCTGGGCCCCAGCCATGGTCACCAGCCATGTCACACAGAAGCCATGGATATAAATAGCCTTTCCCACGTAAAGTGAGATGCTCCTGCCTGCCTCCAGGCCCCAGCCCCTGCTGCAGCTCTGGAGACCTCCATCCCACCCTGTGCATTTGCTGGGGTGGCCAAGATTTGTTCCTGCTGGTGGTATTCCTTTCCATAGCTGGTGTCCTGAGGAGTGGAGGCTGAGAAAAGCCAGGAGTGTCACCTTGTCATGCAAAGAGGCCAGATTTCGAGTCAGATGGACTAGGGCTTGAATCTTAGCTCTGCCATGTAATGGCTGCATTATCTTCCCAGATACAGAAATTGTCTGCCTCAGTTTCTTTACCCGTAAGATGGGTTTCATAATAGTTGCTCATAGGTGTGTAGTGGGGAGTAGAGAAAATGTATGTAAGGGCTGGCCCCGTGGCTCACTCGGGAGAGTGTGGAGCTGGTAGCCCCGAGGCCGTGGGTTCGGATCCCATATAGGGATGGCCGGTGCGTTCACTGGCTGAGCGTGGTGCCGACAACACCAAGCCAAGGGTTACGATCCCCTTACCGGTCAGAAAAACAAAACAAAACAAAAAACCCCCAAAACCCAAAAAACAAACAACAACAACAACAAAAAAACACAATAAAATGTATGTAAGGTGCCCAGAATGCTCCAGGCACACAGGAAATCTGCCATCAAGCAAAGCTGAGCCCCTGACTATATGGGCTAGGTGACACAGACATTTACCTTGACTGTTTTTTGAATTCATTGGTAAGCCACTGTCAAACTCACAGTTTAGGATGGTGACCAGCCATGGTGTTATGACTGTGTGGGGTTACAGGGCAGTGGGCTGGGGGGGGGAGTGTCCTATTTGGAGGTCAAAGGAGAGTTTCCAAGGTGGAGGGATTTAGAGCATCGATTAAGCATCTGTCGAGTGGAGGGAGAAAACAGCTGACCAGAAGTCACCAGAGATGTTGATGTTTGGGAGAAAGAATTAATATTCAAATTTATGTGGCAAGAAAAAAAAAAAAAAGAGAGAGAGGAACAGTGACTTGAGAGAGCCACCAAGCTCGTGCGCGTTCTCTGTCCAAACCTTCCTGCTCATTGTCCAGAGCTTCCTCCATTGCTTCCAATGGACCCGCCAGCCGACTGACATCAGAGGACGGTCTCCTCATGCCCTGCTGAATCATAAATGTTGTTCACAGAGGCAGGCCAGCTGGCCACGTGCTCCCAGGAAGGGTTCCCGAGGGCTGCTGACGCTCCGGTTGTGCCAGGGCATGTGCCAGCTCTGCCCGCCCGCCTGCCACGTCCTCATGAGTGAGGCCGGGGTGTGGGCAGCACGTGCACTACACCCTCCCGGTGGTCCACGTCTTAGAAAATGGGACACTCGGCCGGCCTGTCGCTTAGCCCCGACTGTGGTTCCTGTCTGAACTCCTCACACGCTGGCACTGCTGTGCGCCACACCGCGCCTGTCACCCTCTTTGGGGAGGTTTCCCGAGCACACAGTGTGAGGTGCCTCTTTCTCATTACCCTGGTTCTTTCTTCCATCTTCTTAACATTTGTTAGGACGATGACCATCTCGCTATTTGTTTGTTTCCTCTCTGGATTGTACATAAGCCGAGGGCAGGGCATTTTCCTTCCTGTCCCTCTGTCTTCCAGCGCCTTACCGAGGCCACAGGTGCACGAGGTACCTGTTGACTGAATGAAGAAGCCTGCAAAGAGCAGCCACTAATGACTTCCTCCAGCCACCTCCTAGGGCTTTTGTAAGGGTCAAATGACGGCAGCTGTGAAAGTAATTTGAAAAAGTGAAAAGAAATATGCCAAGTGTAAGCCATTAACTTTACTCTCCTGTGGGAGGCAGAGGATGTTCCTTTGCCAAAATGTCTCAGTAGCCTTGAGGTGAGCCTGGCAGACGCTGGACACCTTCCAAGTAGCTCACTCCACCCACGTAAGGGCCTCAAAGCAAGGCCTGAGATTGTGGAACAATCAACCCAGCTCTACTAATGTCCACTGCGGGCCTGATGCCATGGGATGGGTGCTGGGAGGTGGGGGCAGGGGCCACAATGCGTCACTCAGCCTCTGTCCTCAGGTGACCCAAGTTGCAGACCAACACATTTTAGCACGGGACACCTGCCGCAGCCCAGGCAAGTTTAGGAACTGAGGTCACTGGCAGGAAGGAGTGATTAACCCCGAGAAGATGGGGAGATGACAGCAGGGCCACTCAGAAGAGCATGGCCAGCCCTCCGGGCCCTTACACCGTGGTGAAGTTTCCTAGAACTCTGTGTTTCTCAACCTTGATTTTCATGATTGCCCCCCTCCCCCATTCCACCTGCCGCAGGTGACTTTTTAGACGGTTTTTCCTGGCCGACCTGAACATGAAGTTTTAATAGCACAGCTACACAACACGTCTGTGTACTGTGGCCCTCCGGAGGATCACCAGTCACTGCGATATCTGAGATGTTTTAACCCCTGAGAACGAGTCTTTGGCTTTCTGGGGTGCTGCTCCTCTCTGTGAGCGCGTGAGACAACCACATGCCCCTCTGTCCTGCCAGCCAGTCCTGCCGACGGCAGGCAACTTCTCCTACAGGTCCATGGCCTTGTGTTCTTCTCTTCTACCGACTGTTACCCAATGCCCAGCTCTAGGACAGATGCAGGGGACCCCCCAGCTGCCTGATGGCTGATGGCTTTCGTGGTGCTCCTGGCTCCTTGTGCTCCTTTTCCTGCTGGGAATTTGGGATGCTTTACCCACTGTCACCTTTCCTGCCTGCCCAGGGTCCTTCTGTGTGGGCCTGACACATGCTCTGTCACCACAGCAGGGTGGCTCCCCCAGCACAGCACACAGGACTCCGTCGTCTCTTCCTTGGCTGCTGTCTTGCGGTGCAGTCTCTCTGGTCCAGCAGCGCTGCGGCCCATGCTGCCCGGCCGGACGCTACTTGGCCTGGGCTGTGCCATGAGGCTGCCACGCGGGGCCACGTGCTTCCCGTGCGCGGCTCCGCTCCCGGGCTGTCATCTTCCTGCGGGCAGGGGCTGCGTCGGCTCTTTTTTCCTTTCTGCCTCTGCCTAAATCAGTGTTCAATAAACACTTGCTGGTTATTTCACATGTATTTCTCTTTCTCAGCATGACTAAGGAAAGTGGGAATTTTGCCTGTTATAAATCTTCCCACTGAGTACAAGGCACCTAGGAGAGGCTTAAAAAATGCCCGTTGAGTGAATCAGATTGGAGAGTGTTTTTGTTTCTGTCTGCACCATTTCAACAAGGTGATTCACTCAGATCCTGACATCCTGGAGCTTCACTTGGAGGGTCATTCGCCGCAGAGCCTTGAATCCCCTGCAGGCGTTCTGAGCTCACGTTTTCTCAGGAGCTGAGCAAGACACCTGCCTGGGTCACAGTCTGTCGAGAGGCTGGTCTACTCCCGGAGGGACAGCTATTGCTGGAACCTCAAGTTTTACCTCTGGGAAACAAACGCAGTCAGAAGTGGCACCTGCCGGGTTCCATCTTGGGTGCCCTGGACAACATGTCCTTTGGAGCTCTTGCCTAGAGTGGCGTCTGGCTGGGCTGGATTAGCAGAGACGTCTAGACATGCCGCTCTGTAAATTACTAGAGAAATGATATCCCTGCCATATTTGAACACTCTGAAATAGGAAAGAACCACTTTATCGGCGGATCCCCCTCCCTCCTCCTAAATGTTGAAACTAGCAAAATGTTTTCAAGCAATTTTTTTGCCACTAGATTTAGTGAAACTTACTTCAGGTGTCTTTCCAGAACCTTTCATAGAAAAGTAATTGTGTAATTAGCTATAAATTAGTAGAAATTATGCTAATTACTTCCAGGTGTGACATATTTCGTGCTTAAAAACAAGTAAGAGAAATAAAGGGGCTGTCACTGTGGTTCCCGAGTGAAGGTTGGCCCAGGCAGCTTGACAGGCTGATGTGCACATTTGCTTAATATTATTTTATTTTAATTATGTAATTTCTGAATAAGTACAAACAGACCCAGGAACAAAAATACAACAGACAAAACCCAGGGGTGGTTCTTTTTGTGTGTGCTTAATTAAAAGGAGACGAAGCAGGAGGTTTTCTGATACTTTTCTAACTCGTCATGGGGGCTTGGGGTGGTGGAATGGGGGATGTTGGTGTCTGAGAGGTCCCTGGGCTCCACGGGCCTTTAAGTCAGGAGAGATGCGCTGGCCCTCTGGGTCTGCCCTGTCTCCACACTCCCTCCACCCTCTCTTGTTATTAAGGTGATGCGAACTGTGGCCAGGGAAGGGTGCGTCCTGGACTGATGGCACCGTTTTAGGTGTTGCTTTGCACACAGCTCTGTGTGTGGCCAGGACTTCACTGCAGTGCCGCTCCTGTGTAGTGCTGTGTATTCTCAGCGTGACCCTGTGAAGTGCGTAGTGCAGGTACTATGACGTTCACGGTACACACGGATGCCTGGAGGACCATATTCTCCTGGGAGGGGGTAAAGGGAGAAAGAAGGAGCAGGTGCGATCTCCGTCCTTCCTTCCTCCCTGCCTCCTTTTTAAATCTATTCAACAGTGGTTGGTACTGTGTGCACCCATTAGCCATGATGGTAAGGTGTAAACCAATCAGTTTACCTGTAGATCAGATGTGTTGGGTCATATGGTAGGTGCTGAGCGTACAAAGACCGACATCACATTAAAGATCACTGGTGGACGGGACAGACAGGAGGAAAGCATTTGACGGCAGGTGAGCAGTACTCTAACGATGCGACCCTAGCTCCTGGGTTTCCTAATGCTAGTCCCATTCTCAAACATTTTGTCTCACAGTCTTTCCATTAGTACATTTGTGCTCACAAAACACCATGTCCTGAAATTTGGAGAGTTTGGCTTGGAGCTGGAGCAGAGGAATGTGAAGGGACCGCGCAGGGTGGGGACCCTCCCAGAGAGTGGCACGTGAGTCGGGCCTTCAAAGGGAAGCGGAAGTTTTCCAGGCAGAGGAGCAGGAGAGAGTCCCTTCAGGAGAGGGGTGCCTGAGGGGGACGTGAAGGGTGACCCAGAACCCGCTGGCAGTTACTGGAGGAGGAGTTGCTGGTAGGGGGAATGTGCTGCATAAAGCACACAGGCACCAACTGGTGTGACGTGCCTGGGGAACCGCAGATGGTTTAGTGTCGTTGGAGCATTAAGAGTGAGGAGAGGAGCCGGAAAAGGGAGCTGGGCCAAAGGGGAGCCTTGTAGGCTACACCAGGGAAGCTGGGCTTTTAAATAAAGGGAAACCACTGTAAAGTGTAAGCACTGTGTGTGTGTGTGTGTGTGTGTGTGAGAGAGAGAGAGAGAGAGAGAGAGAGAGAGAGTGACCGATTGCCAGAGCCATTGTCTTTCTGACTACATTGCTCATGTTATCTTCCCCAAGAAGAGCTGGTTCATAATCTCAAGAAGAGAAATTTCAGGCCTCATGGGTCAGTTGCAGCTGGAAGATCCCCCACCTCCCATAGGAGAGCAGGGAACCCCCATTGCTGCAGGAGACCTCCTTGGAGGGACGTTGTGACAGAGTGGCTTTCTGACCTCTGCCTGTCACCCTCCACTCACCACCCAGGCAGCAGACAGTATCTTGATCCTCTGTCCCTATAAATTTAAGCCAGCGGATCTGGGAGTAGCCTCACCAACAAGGGCAACAGCGTGGGAGGAAAAGCAGCAAAGAGCCCGCAGTGTTCCTGCTGCTGTTGACGCCCTCGACAACCTCTTATAAGTTACTGGATTTCAGATTGCTCGTTAAAAAAAAATCTCACTGGAATATCTTTTTAAAACCAGGGAATAGAAAAACATTAAGGAAGTGCAGGAAAAACAAAATAAAGCAAACACCACCACCACCACCACCATTAAAACCAAACGAAAAGGCGCACTTGGCCTGGGAGGGGAGAGGGCTGGATTCGAGTCCTGATGGCCCCTCATCACCCACCTGACTTGACTTGAGTCACCTCCCTGTCCAGGCAGCAGATTGTGCATTTGTAAAGCAGGGGATTGAGCTAATTTACCTCAGACTCCTTTTTGGGTCTGATCTGCAAATTTTGTGTTTTTATTTTTGGTAGAAGCATCAAAAAAATCTTTATTCTTAGCACACAGAGGAAGTAGGGAATGGGCTGAGTACCATTCTGGCTGGAGAGGGCCACGGATGGATCCTTTCTCACAGGTAGGCTCCGGGACATTTGAAAGTGATCCGCTATCAAAAATACTTCCTTTCCTACAACTTCCATTTTCCCAGGGCCATGGTGCTTTAATGAGGAACCTCACATTGTGGGACCAGAAGCCAAATCTTGCTTGTTTCCTATGAAACATGCTTATTTGTCTTCCCTGGTCCTACCACAATATGAGCATGGGAAGGGTGGCAGTCACGATGGGGATGGTGAGGGAGACGGCAGCTAGCGCCTGGTGCCTGTGCCTCTGTGCCGCAGACAGTGTTCTTTGTGTTTACTGCACACTATTGAACCCCGTGTGGTAGGTGCCATTAGCATCCCCAATTTACAGGTGAAGACGTAGGTACACAGAGAAGTTAAGTAACTAGGACTCTGCTGGGCTTGAGGAAGGGGCGTGGATTTGGAATCAGATTCCTGAGTCTCTTTCCCTAGACAGCCCCCCGAGGTGCTTGAGGAGCAAATGAGACAATCTCTGTGACAAGTACTTTGCAAGTTGTCACGTACCATACACATGTGGACACAAACCAAGGAGAGCCAGGGCAGATGTGACCAGTCTGGCTGGAGCTGACCGAGCCTCCCGAGCAGGGAGCAGGCAGAGCGGGGCCTCTGTGCCCCGAGGCTCCTCCTCCTGTGGATGTGTGTGGCGCCGGCGGGGCTCCAGGCAGCAAGTCTGGACAGGCCGGCTGACCCTGCCCTAGGAGCTTGGTTGTATTTCCTGCTTCTCCCCAGGTCGTCCCTCTGTGTGCCCCAGTGGCTTCTCGCCTTGGTGGTCCCCGCAGACGAGGCTTGGCAGCCCTGTGGGGCCCTTGTGGCTGCCGCTCCCTCTCCTGAAACACTGGCTTACCCCCCAGTCCTCCCGACACACAGCTGACATCCCAGCTCCCTCCCAGGCCTTCTCTGCAGCGATTTCCCCTGTATTTGAGCTCTTAGTGCCCTTATCTCCATCAAACAGTGCTTCTTAGCCATCTGGGCTTGGCTTTTCTGGAGGGCAAAGGACTGGACCAAGACTCAGCCTCTTTTTTTCAACACCCTCAAGCATTATGTTTTAGTCTTTGCTCATAGTGGGAGCTTAGACACTGTTTGTGGGAAGAAAGAGGAGTGATTTGGCTTACCTTGGCCTTTCCACCTGGATTCTTTTTGTGGGCAGGTTGAATACACTTTTATTTCAAAGGCTGGCCTCACTCTGTCTAGGAAAGCACAATGAGGGACTAGAAAGGGCTTGGTACTCAGTGCCCAGAGCTGAAGTTTGCTGTTGGATCAAAGCCCTATTAACTGAAATCAGTGTCTGGCAACTCCCTTGTTGTGGAGATCAGCTGCCTGACCTGGAGTCTTGCCCTTGACCAGATGAGAAATCTTTATATACATACTTTGCAGGACACTACCACCTGTGATAACTCCTGGAAGAGAGAACTTTATAGAAGTCAGTACATTCAGGAAATGTATTTGTCAGAGGGTCTTTGTAGATGTGGCCAAGACTGGCTGCTCAGTGCAAAATGAGAATGTGAGCCCCTCGTTCAAAAAGTATTACGACTTTCCAGCTGGTGACCAGCGGAGCATTACAGTGAGTGTGGCACATTTCTGAGTGTGGTGGTGGGGGCTGTGTGACCGCACGGCTTGCATGCTCATGAAGCTAGCTCTTCTTCGCCGCGCGTGTGTGTCCAGTGCTCCCGCCGCTGCTGCTGTTGTGCGGGTGTAGAAGGTGATGGTGTTGGTGTGTGTTAATTTCTTCTTTTTCATCCAGCACAGTTTCCAAGTTAAGTAATCTACCAAGTATCTACCAAGCGTCCAGCACTCTTCTCAGCACCGATGGCAGGGGAGGGATTTACTAAATTAGTAGAAAGTACAGGTTCTGCCGTGAGAGATGTATGCGTTCAGTGAACCTTCATCACTGTCAGATGGAGAAGCCGAGCCTCAGAGATTCCAAATGGTTTCCCCAAGTCTCACAGCTTCTCCAGGTCTAGGGCTCTTGCTCCATGGCCTTACAGGGGAAACACCTGAGGAATGGTACACTTGATGTGGTGCACGAGGAGCTGTAGGAGGTCAGGGAGGCCAGGGCTCCTGCCACTTGCAGGGGAGGAAGGACTCCGGTTGAGAGTGCAGAGAGGGAAGGGAGGCGGGCAGCAGCCATGGAGACGGGTGGCGCTCCAGCAGTGGGAGTCTAGGCCGTCGGGGGTCTCTCTCCTCTCAGCCCTCACCTTCCCTAAATAAGGCACCTGCCCTGCAGGGTCATTTCCTTCTCCCTTCTTGTTCAGTGCATTTCCAACTTGGACCACAACCCACGGCAAGAAATATATTTTCCATTGTGGCCCAGTACCCCGCATATGTGTGTCTGTGTGTGCACGTGTTGTGTGGGTGTGTGTTACTTACCTTTGCTACATCTGATGTGTTCTATTATGTAATGAAAAATTCAGATAATGACACACCCAATTGGGGCACAACCCCTATGTGAAAAATGGCTTTAACTCCACTCTGCCATAGCTAGTGCATAGGAAGAATTCGTTTGCACCCAAGACCCACATGGAAGGAAGGGCTGCATCTGCAGCTGCTCTGCTGGCCTGCAGGATTCTCTCCTCCCCTCTTGCTCTGGTTGCCTAACGCATACTGCTGGCACTTCCACTGGGCTCTTAGCCCCTCCTACTGAGGGTTTAATTACACTTTTATGCATTTGCACCTTCTCTCCCCAATGAGAGGGATTACAAATTCCTTGCAGACAAAACATGTTTCTGCAGGATATGCAACGACATGCAGAAGGCAGTAAGAACTCCATGAGTTCATTTTTCCAGCTCCTCTGATGCCCAGCCCTGTGCTGTTTTCAGAGTAGGTGCTCAGCAATGTCTACTTAGAGATGGGGTGAAGAATTGGTTGACATCTCAGAAGGGTGTGGGAATGTCCAGAGGAGACAGCACCCCAGCATTGCTGGTGTCAAAGGCCTGCTGGTGGGGCTGACGATGGGTTGCCCCCCACCCAAGCTCTCAGGACCCCCCTCTTGGCTATTCCTTATCTTGTAACATGTCTCCTTGACTCAGCTATGTGTCCCAGCCTCAGATACTTCTAAGGGCTCATACCCTGTGCATTCCCCTGAGGGATACTGAATGGGATGGTGGTGAGTCAGTTAAGACCCAAATTCGGCCTTCCCTGCCCCTGAGCCAGGCAACAGAAACCCCCAATACAGCCCTCACCTGCTTCCCCTGCCCCACAAGGCAGGAGAACACTGGGCTCCTGTTGGGAAAATATAGGAAAATGGAGCCCCTCAGATGTTCAGAATGTTGCCGAGCATTTGCTGTGAATATGCACGTGCGCCCAGGTGTTCCTTGGCTATTGTCTACTGTAATTGTGCATGTGCACCCAGGTGTCCTGATTTATGGACTTAAGTATAAAGGAAAAGTGGCTCTGATCCACAGCACCCCCACTGTCTCCGGCATGCCCCCCTGTGGGGGAGGGGGAAAGGGAGGCTCCTACTGCTGCTGGAGGCTGTTGCTGCCAGTGTCCTCAGGACCCTCTGAGAGGCCACCACTGCTGCTGCTGAGGACTGAGCTCATGTTGTCTGCCAATGGCTCCTGGGATCCTTCCCAATTACCTAGTGTGGACCTGTGTGTGAGGGTCTGTGATCCAGCCCGGTATGTGAGGGGTTTTTGACCCAGTCTGCAGATGGGCTTTTGACGGGTTTGTGAACCCTAAGCCCTAGCAATACAGCTCCATGTCAGAAAACCCCACTTCAGGGGTCCCCTTAACCCGCTGAATGACTCTGGGGGATGTCTCAGCCTCTTGGAGCCTCATTTCTCTTCATTTGACACCCGCTGGGCTTTTTGAGCCGAGCACCTTAACTAACAGGTGGAAACTCCCACCTGCATTTGCAACCTACATTCGAGTAGCAGCGGCTTTCCCTACTTATCTCTTAACTGTGTGAATTGTTTTATAGTCAACCCCAATTTACCGAGGAAACCAAGGTGTATTTATCCAAGATTACTTTGCCAATAAGCAGCAGCGTTAGAATTTAAACTCAGTTTTCTTTTTCCAAAGTCTATATTCTTATTACGATCATTATTATTTAATATAATTATACCAGCCTATTAAGTTAATGATCATTTTCTCCAGCCCAGGGGTGTTCTTAAGGGAGTGAGCTTCTGTTGACGTGGGGAGGTGTGGGAGGCAGCGTAGGGAAAGGAGGGAGAGGGGACAGGAAGAGAGGGCTGGGGGAAGTGCCACCTTGAGGGATCGTGGGAGGCACAGTGCTGAAGGACTCCGGGGTCCTCTGGCTGCTGTTTCAGCACCCTGGGTCTCCAGGCAGCCATCAGACCCGCCATCAGTGATTTTCATCAACAGACCAATGAACTGACATTTACTCCGGGATCTAGAAACTGATGCAGAAGACCGGCTGTTGGAGGCATTTTGCACTGGGTCATGTTCCATGGCCACTCAATCTCGGACCTGCAGTATCTTAGAGGCAGGTGATGCTTTTTGGAGAGTGTATGAGCAAAGGGTGGTTCCATCACTTTGCCGTGTTCACGCAGAGCCTGGTGTCAGGGCTGGGGTGGGACTGTCTTCCTCTGTTGAGCTTCCCCCCAGAAGCAGATCCTGAGACAAGGACTTGTATGTAGGCAGCTAATTTGAGGAGTAATTCCAAGGAGCAGGAGAGAGGAAACAGGAAGAATTAAGAAAGAGGGAAAAGCTAATTTTCAAGGTCACTGCTATTGGCAGCTGGGGCTCGGTCCTGCTGGGGGCCTTATGGAAAGTATATTAACGCCTCTTAGAACTGTCCACCTGAGGATCAACTGGGGATGAATGCATCCACCTGTTCCCACACTCCATAAGGGATGCTCCCAGAAGTGTTAATCCCCTTACTCCTCAGTATGAACAAATGCTTGATAAGAGAGCTGGCTTCCACCAGTAGCTGTAGAAAGAAGTGTTCACATAAGAGAAGACGTCATTGTCATGAAGTGGATTGAAGTATACATTGAGGTGAGGCTGAGAGGATTTGAATAGAAGCAAAGACACCAGATACCATCTTAGTCACTAAAAACAGGGCCAATGTTCTTTTTGGCATATAGTTTAACTTGTAGTATGATGCTGATGTTTGCTGGACCCACTTGCCCAACAGAAACTTTACTGAACTTAATCTTAAATCCAATGTTCTCATACTTTTGGGAGAATACAAAGACCCGCAGCCTTGATTTCTGTGAAGTCCATGGCTTTTAGGCTTAAGGGATCACACAAGGGGCACATCTCACAGTGCCTTGCTGTCTGCCATCTGGCCCACCCCCCTCCACACACTCCTCCTTATCCTGAGCCTTCAGTGCTGAAAACAAATGCACCCATTTCTCTCTCTCAAGGAGAGTTCCAGGCATGTGCCAGCCTTGGAAGCATAGCTTTTCATCACAAAGTTGTGTTTCTACCTATAAGGGGTTCTCATACAAGATACAAAATTTTTTTCCTTCCTTATCATGAAATGAGAACATAAATTTTTTTCTGTGAGACTCAATAAAACTACTTTTGAGTGAAAAAATGTGGTCATAAACACGATTTTTTCTAAATAATTTCTTGCACAAAATATAACATGCATGGTGAATTATCTCAATTCTCCTTTTTAAATGCTTGTGTAACTCAAAGAATTTCTCCTCTTTGAAGTTATCACATGTATAATTTCCCTTTTCTTTTATGCTTTTTGATTAATGTACATGTCTTCCCACTAGACTGTAAACTCCAAAAGTGCAGCAAGCAGTCTGGTCCTGTTTGGCACTGAATTACAGGCACCTGGTACGCAGCCTGGCAAAAAGTAGATGATCAGTACATCTATTTGTTCAGTGAATGAATGAATGAAATTATATCTGCCAACATATTAGATTCATCTTACACAAAAAAGCAACCTACAAATGGGAGAAAATAAACAAAACAAAACAAAACAAAACAAAACAAAACAAAACAAAACACAAAACAAAATGAAAAACAAAGATGAGTTCAGTTCCTTCCTCGGTTTCCAACCTGGTCTCTAAAAGGTGCTTTAACATTCTTGTTCTGATGTGCCCTTGCAGCCGTCTTATGTGGGGGGCTCCAGCACTGCCACCCATTTTGTAGATGAGGAAACTTGGGCTCCGAGAGAACTCACGACCTACACAATGTCCTGCAGCCGGGTTTGGAGGTAAGTCTTCCAGTGTCAGAGCCCACTGCGAGCTTCCTATTCCCTTTGGGTGCTTCAGCTCTTGCAGGAAGGACCTGAGATGTGAGCTCCTCAAACCATCTCATACTGCCCCTGAGGCCGTACAGATGACCTCAGAGTCCGGGCAGGCTGTCGGTTCCTTGAGGGCAGGTCTGTGTTGAAGCATTTGGTTTCCTGCCCTCAGTCACTCGCCCTAGCTCTGGAGGATTGCTTTCCAACAGGTGGAACATGGTGACCTGCATAAGTATTACTAAACTTTAAAAGTAATCCAGGGTCTGTAAAAGCAATCCAAATAATTCCGAAAAGTGTCTGTTCTCCATCCATCTCCAGTGGTGGCTATTGTTAATAGTTCTCTGTGGGTCTTCCAGCCACTTTAAGTGTTCTGTATATGGACGTATGTGTGGTAGGTACGAACGCTTAAGCATCTGTGGGGTCATATGATGCATACTATGCTGCAACTTGCTTTTTCTCTGAAGAACATTTATGGACTTGCATTCATGATAGTACCCACGATCCTACCTCATTTTTCTTAATGCTTGCCTAGTATTAATATTTCATTTTGTAGATAAACCAGTTTATTTAAGCTATTACCTATTGATGGACACTGAAGTTGACTTCAGCTTTTTCCTGTTACAAACAGTGCTTCGGTGAGCATCTGAGCTGAGTTGGATAAATTCGTACAAATGAAATTTCTGGCAGGCAGTGTTTGTGCATGTAAAATTTTGATCGATATTGCCACATTGCTCTCCACAGAGGTTGTCCCCACTTACAGCATCAATCTACACATCATGTCTTGCATGTGTTCAGTAAATGCTGTGGAAATTGGTCCTGACAGATTATTCAATTGTTATTGTGATTCTACTCTCCCCTCTACTCAGGGGTGAGTCCATCCTATTCTGGGGTGAGTATTTTAAATCCTCTCTCTGCCCTTACTGGCTGGGGATGTGGGGAGTTTGTTTGGCTTCTCTGAAGCATGATTTCCTTATGGAGGTAACAATGCCTCCTGGAGAGTAATGTTAGGGACCTGGTGAATCAAGCCTCCTGCCCCATGCCTGGTGCAGAGTGCGTACTAAATGCATGCTGTCACCCTCAAAGGTGGCCAGCTCCTGCCCTCCGGCCTTAATGAGAGAGGACTGCATGGTTTGCTGAAGGACTCAGGGGGCCACTGAGGCACAGGTTATTAATGGTCTGTCTGAGTTTGCAGTGGCAGAATAAAAACTCCTAATTTAGTAGACTGACTCTCTCCAGAGCAGTGACTTTGTTTCCTACTACTTGTATTCCTGTAAGTGCTGAGCCCAGGATCTGGAATGTAGCAGGTGCAGTTAGATGTTTGGGGAGGACGGGTTTTGACGAGGGAATGAGTGTACCAGAAAGGGACTCTGTGGAGGCAGAGCATCACGTTTTAGAATGTACACACATCAGGAGAAGACATTAAGCATTCTCACTTTTTCCTGTTTAGAGACTTTCAGAAAGAAGCCTCAATGGGAGTTGGAGGAAGAGAGAGAAAGCAACCAGTCCAGGCACAGAAATCCCCTCTTAGAAATTGCCTTTGGGATTAGGTTGTGAAGTTGGGAGGTGGGAATCTGGATGCTGTTTGGGAAAATGTGGGTAATTTCCATGCGGGGTGGAGGAGGCCTTGTTGATTCCAAGAGGTCTCGGCCTCACGTGGTATTTTGAGCTCCCTGTCTCACATTGGACCTGGTGCCTCTTGTCTCTGGGGCACACTGCCTGCTCTTCTGGTCTTGTCTCACTCTATTTTTGGAAATGGAGTGTCCTTCGTTCCTCCAACAGTCACCCTCCCCACCATGCGTGCCCACTCTAAAGGCATCTGGAATCAGGCACTCTTCTGAAAGCCTTGATCCCAGAAGCCTAGGGCTGCTAGGGATACCTCAGGTGGCCTGGCTGGGGCATGGGGGTGCGCTGGGGATGGGCTGGCAGACTGGGGCTGCTGCTGTCTGGGCTTGACTACCCATTTCTGGCTGCATTCGCCTCCCCGTGCCTCAGCCTCCCTCTGGGACACGCAGCTGTACCTGCCCTGCCTCATCGTGAGGGAGCTTCCAGGGCAGAGCAGATGCTTGACACCTAAGCAGGAGAAACCAGGAAAGCAAGTCCCTCTAATAGTTCTTCGTGCTTCTCACGGGTCCTCTGGGATTGGGAACATGAGCCACACTAGTAACATTCCGCACAGAGGTTGGGACCTCCTGCCTGCCTCTGCTTGGCTTATTCACAGAGGGCTGAGTCTGAATTCCTTCTCTGTCCCTTTCTAGCTGTGTGATCTTAAGCAAGTTACTTAACCTCTCTGGTCCAGAGTTTCCTCACGTATAAAATGGAGATAACGACAGCACCTCATTAGGTTGGGGGAGGATTCCATATTATTATCATCTTTGGCTTTATATGAAAATTCCATTTCAAGGCACATAGACATGACCTGGCCCATGGCTAAGTAGGCTATAGACTATTGATGTCTATGCTATAGACCGTGCTATGTGCTGTAGTATATGCTATGCTATCTGTGCTGTCTGCTACAGACTGTGCTGTATACTCTCATATGCTATAGACTCTGGAAATCCCTCTGCTTCCTGTCAGGAAAAGAATGGTCTCTTTGGATGGCAGTAGAATTTTTCTAAACTACCTTCCACCAGCTCCAGTCCATTGCATTCCATTCTATGGCATCACTACCACTCAGTATGCTTTCAGTGAGCACTTCGTGTGCCGAGTCAGGAAATGCAATGACTTTCTCTGGCTCAGCCTGAATCCTAGAACAAGGAACATGGACAGAAAAGGCAAGTCAGAATCAAGGTCCTGCTGAAGAGCTGCTGAAAGAAGGAGTAGTAAGCTCTGAGCTCTGGCTTCTAACTCAAGCCCTGTCTGGGTATGGACCAAAGGCCTGGGCTCAGAGTTGAAAGAGGAGCCTGGTCTCTAAGCAACGTGTTCATGTTGGTTTGGCTTTGACATGAAAGTGGAGACAGATTCCACTCCTGTGGAGCCAGGCTCCATTCAGGGCTCGGACATTTGAGAGACATGAGGTTAACTGTTCCTTTCTCCGATTTGGCCTGGGTCCTTTTATTCCTCTTCAACTCCATTTGATAAAAGATATAAGCTTATGCATGTGTTATACACACGCGTGTGCGCACGCACACAACTCCAGAGAAGAACACATTAGGAATTTATTAACCAGGCCCTGTAGTAGGTCTGTCGCGGAGAATGTTGGTGTTAACACTATCAAGTGTTGATTGAGTTTTGTCCTAGCAGTAAAAAGCACGCGTGAGATTCAAGTACAGAATTTCAAACCCTCGAGCGCTTCCTGAGGGTCTCAGTGGCTTTGGTAAGGGAATGGTGTCCCTTTGATGGCAAACACTCATCTCTCACAGTGCAAGCACAAATTGGGTCATAATTAGTGAAGCTGATGTGTGCTCCTCCTTGGATAGGAGCTGGCGTTCAGTTTCTGTCTGTCTCTATAGCTTCCTGTTCCCTGTTACAAGGGAGGACACTACCGCACGCAAAAGAAAGCTTGTACGTGGTCAGTCCTGTGGCCTCGTGACCCGTGTGAAGGAGACCGTTCCTCTCCCTTCTCTTCCTCCCGTCCTCCTGACCTTCGCCCCTCCTTCCCGTAGCAGTTCTGCAAATTCTGAAGCCTGGGGCGGCTTCCTAGAGCTTCCTGAGCGTTCTCGTGAGTGCCAGAGCCACCGGTACGAGGCCACCTGACTTGGTCCCCGTGTGTCTCTCGCCACTCTTCATGCTTGGTCTTTTTTGTCAGCATCTTCTCTTTTGTCTCCTTTTTTCCTTACGGGGCAATCCAGGGGGCTGACGGCAGCTGAACTGATGCCTGAGGACGTTATGGCAGACATATGATAGAATGACATAGAATTAAAAGGTAATACAAACCTTCCCATGAACTTCTTGAGTAGCCTTGTATACTAAATCTGGTGCTGAAGAAGCTAGGAAAGCCACCATATGACCTGATCTCTGTCCCTCTGTCATTCAGCAAATGTTTATCCTGACAGTAGGAGCGGAAAGTCCAAGGAGGGCAGTCCCTTAGCTTTGGGACGTGTCGGACCTGGCCTCTCTCACCCGCACGCCACCCACTTCCTCTCGCCCCCACCCCACACGGACTTTGAGGCATCCCAAATAATTTACTTACTTCCAGGGTGAGCACACATGCTGCTATCCAGTCATCTTTGGATAGGGCCAAAGCCACAAATCTGAGCCAGGGAGAGTCGATTTCCTGCTGGACAAATGTAAGGAGAAGGTAAGGGCAGAGGTGCTCTCCGGCGGTACTGAGTGAGCAGCGGTGGCACATGGGGACTGATTTACAGCCGAGGTGGCAGGGGAGAGTGGGGCTACCATGTCCCCCAACTCCAAGAGCACAATTCACATAGTTGTGTAGAAAGCATCATCCGGTTTGCAAAGAGCCTGAGGGGTGGGTTTTCTCCACCCATGAGAGGTCCCAAGACAGCACCACGCAGCTCTTCCAACAGGCAGCAGCAAGTTGGCATCTGAGAAGCCAGGAAAGGATTTCTAACTCATATCACCATGTAGGTGGTAGTTATGAAGGTCAAGTCAGTCATGGGGGTCTTGGCCTTTAGTGAGAAGCCTGGCCACGTGAGCTGGGTCCCTGTGAGCTTGGTCCCTGTGATTGGAGTGATGCCAAGCCTGCAGGAGGTGGTCAAGGGCCTTACCTGGGACCAGGAGCCAGACACTGCAATCCATGGGATCGCGTGGGGTGGGAGCAGGAAGGCGAGACTCTCCTAGAGCCTCAGCCTGGTGTCCTTCCCCAGAGGCAGGGAAAGGATGCTGTGGCCGTGTAGCTGGGTGATTCGACTCAAATATTGTGGCCAAATTTCTCCACCTGAGCAGGCCTCTGTTGCCCGTTTTCGGTGATTCCCAGAGTACTGACACTCAAGTTGTCTCCCAGGCCATCCGGGAGGTCCCTCTGGGCTCCTCTGGCATAAATCCCTTTTGGGGATTGCTGGGTCTGGGGAGATGGGATGAGGAAGGAGGTCTCCTGGTCACCTTTGGCACCAGGCCACTGTGGGGCAGGATGGAGGGAAGCCGCTGCTGGCTGGCCAGCCCTCGCACTCCCCCTGGGCTGCAGGAACCCATGCTGTGTGGGTGTGATGGGCTGCGAGGACACAGATGCGGGGGCGGTGAGGCTGGTGGCAGCAGCTGTGACAGCGGTCCCTGCGCTGGCGTTTCCTGCCTGGCAGGCTGCTGTTACCCAGGGAGGTGTGGAGGGAAGTCGCGGCCTCCAAGAGCTGGGGGAGCTTCGCCTGAGCACGCCCTTCAGCAGGGGTGGGCGGTGTGAGCCACCTGTCACAGTCGCTGACAGCACGGCCTGACCGAGGACCTTCTGTGTTTGGACTTTTTGCTTTTATTTTTACCTTGAGAAAAGAAGGGTGGAAGAAAGCAGCCTGTAGTTGGGCATTGGAAGGTTACTGCTGGTCAGAGGAGGTATAAGCTGGGGCCTAGAGGAGACGCACCATTAGCACAGGTGTCTTCCACAGAGTAAGAAAGAGGCTTTAGTCCTTTCCCAGGCCCCGCTGTCCAGGGAACTGCTCCTCATGGGGTGTGTGGGTGCAGCCTGGGGCCCTGGCTGCCCACTCTCTGCATAGTGCCCTCCAGCTGCAGCTCAGACCCCTGGGCATGCTGTCCCTTTGCCCAGATGCCACAGACCTGAGAAGAAAGCAGGAGGGATGCACTGAGGTCTGGGTTAGCATATGTTTCCTCGCCCCCCGCCTCCACACACATGTGCACGCACGTGCATGGGTGACTTTCAGAATGGCAGGACCCCAGGGAACCCGGGTTCATCTAGCACAGCCTTCTCATGTGCACCTGGGCCACAGAAGGGAAGGGACTTGCTGAGAGTCACACTTCTAGTTAGAGGTAGGTTGGCTGTACTTCAAATCTTATTCTTTAGCTTAGAATGATGTTGGAGATTTGGGGGGGGTGCTTTTTTACTTCTTTCTTCCCCAGCCAGTATCACTTCAGCCCACAGATGTGACTAAAATCACATACTTAGAGATTTATTCATTTTGACTCAGGCTTAGCTCACAATTATACACCAGAGTCTCCTGGGAGGGCTTATGTGTTAAGCTCTGTCAGTAATTTCTCCCTTAGCAAGAATAAGGGAGATAAAGATGCTGGGTGCCTGGGGGCTGGAGTGTGTGTGTTGGGGGCAGTCTGAAGAAAGGGAAAGGCTGGTGAGAGAGAAAATCAGTCTGGGGACACATCACCAAGGGACCAAGAGAGTTGAAGGGTGAGTCTGATTTTATCTACATTAGACATGAACCTGCCCAGGCTTGGACTTTTGGGCATACCCCTCACGCTTGCTGCAGGTAAGGAGTCCACTGAGGCGGTCCAGCCGCTCCCTGCAGCTGCCATTCTCCTGGAGTCTGTGGGACAGAATGGCACCTGTGGGGAAAGCAGCCACGTCAGCACCCAGCCCATTTTGCACTCCAGCAGCTAATTAAAGCCAGGAAGGTAATTTATTGCTGAGGGAGAATGTGCAGGAGGTTTGGCTTAGTTGAAATGGCCCCCAAAGAGTTATGGAAAGCTAAAGAGGGTTTTCAGAAGCAAAAGTTAATTGCTCTTCACTTAGCATTTCATTGTCATGTGGCTCTGAGTTACACACAGGCTGAGTGGGAGACTTTGCCCAGACAGGGGGACTGCAGGGTGTGCTGGAGCCAGGGCTTCCAGGTGTCTGGTGGCCCCTGGCTATGGATTAAAAGTGCCACCCCTCCCCACAGTGGGTCAGGCTTTGCCTGTCCTCTGGAATCCCAGCCCCAGGTGGGGGCCAGACTGGAAGCATTTGTGTATTGAAGAGTTTTTGGGTGGGGTAAGGAGCTCTTATCTGGGAATCGGAGACAGGAGCCCCACCTTGACAGCTCTGTGACTTGGGGGCGTTCCTCCCCCTCTCTGGATCTCCCCTCTGTGTATATCTTCACTTCTGGCATTCAGTCATTTCTCTGCCACTGTGATTCACCTCCCCAGGTCTCTTCATGGATGCCATTCATGCTGTGTACCCATTTGGCAGAGGGGAAGACTGAGGTATAACAGTATATTGGAGGATACGGGAGTGATTTGACTTTTAGCTGAAAAGTGATAGATTAGCCACCCAGAATAGGCACTTCTTGGGCCCTAAAGTGTCTCCTAGACACCTTGTGGGTAGTGTGTTTATTATTCTTATGGATAATGGCATTGGGAGGAGAGGGTTAAAAAGCGTGAATCTGAGTCACTTCAGACAGAAAGGGGGTGAGATTCTTTCAGTGAGAAAGGGGCCAACTGGGAAGGGTGCGGAGGTATGACTAGGAGAAGGTGCTCAGTGTTTGAAATGACATCTGCTGTTGAAGGAGGTGAGTTGAGAGGCTCCTACCTGATCTCCCAGCTACATTTTTGGGGGAAGGGAAGTGGGCAGCGATGGGGAGGTAGGAGTTCTGCACTTCGGTTTTCAGTCTGAGGTGGTTTATAAACAGGAATCCATTCTGCAGGTTCGGTGGGGGCCCGTCTCAGGTGGGTGCATTCCAACATCAGTGGGGTGGTGAGTCCATTAAAGTCAAAATTATTTTGGAACATTCTTCTATTGCAAGGACCAGTCCTGGAAACTGAGAAGTGAAGAATTCTTGTTTTGCTTTTTTTTAGCATTGCTACTCTGTTGTCCTTTCCCTGGGAGTTAAGTAGAAGGTGAGGTCTAGTTTTAATGGCAGGGGGTGGGGGGAAGGGAGATAGTGAAAGTGGTGGAGTGAAGGATTAACCCCCCCCCCGCCCCCCCGTATATTCAGCTGAAGTCGTGTATAAGAAACGTGCATATGTGCGTATTTCACTCTCCTGGTGACCAGCACAGGATCAATAAAGCCAGGCAGAGGTCTTAGGCTAGAGTGTCTGCAGATAATATGAGCTCAGGGAGAATTTTTCGAGTAAATGAGTGGATAAAATTTCCCTAAAAAACTTTGTCTTGTGCTGTCCTTATTGTGGACAGTGGAATTGTGTAGACACATACTTCGTGGGAAAGGTTGAGTACAGTGGTGTCTGTGGTTCAAGAACTATACTGAAAGTTAAGCTCCCTGGAGACAAGATGTGACACCCAATCAAAAGGCTTTAGTCCCTCACACATACGATATTAGGTCTCAGGAATAAATTATAGCAATGTCAATGCGAGAGCATTGGAAATGAGACTGAATTCCCTTTGCACAAGCCATCTACACAGCAATTTGCAGTGAATCCAAACATTATTGAGCATTTTTTAAAACAGGGAAGCGCGGAGGCGCTCCCGCCAAGGGTTCGGATCCCACATACAGACCGGCCGCTCACTGGCTGAGCGAGGGGCGGGAGCAGCACCGAGGGTTGCGATCCCGTGGCCGGTCCCGGTCCGGTACGGGGGCGACACTGAGGGTTGCGATCCGTTGCCGGACACAGAAAAAGACAAAAAATAAAAAAATAAAAATAAAACAGCTTTCTACTCTTTTATTCAAAAGTGTTTCTGAATCCAGGATGTTGGGTTGAACAGTTCCCACTTCTCTTGAGAATGACCTGGACAGCTCCGACTGAGGTCACAATTCTAATGAAAATCTGAATGGACCAAACACCAACCAAGGATGGTACTGAGCTAATGTTCTAATCTGCAAACCCAAACTTCCTGGGGAGTCTGTTGTTTAGCCAAAGGCCAAATCGCCACTCTGGTGTTGGCTTGAATATATGGAGACAAAGTGGCCTTGGATTTGGTTGCACTGTTTTTAGGCTACAGATGAACTTAGGAAAGTACCAAGTGCTAAAAAACCCCCCACAAACCCACCACTGTGCTGACCTGTGATGAGTGTGAGCAGCGTTTGCCAAAGGCAGGTGTGTCTCATTGTGCCTGGCTGGGGGATGGGAGAATTCTCTCTGGTGATGGAGGAAAGTACCAAGTGCTAAAAAACCCCCCACAAACCCACCACTGTGCTGACCTGTGATGAGCGTGAGCAGCGTTTGCCAAAGGCAGGTGTGTCTCATTGTGCCTGGCTGGGGGATGGGAGAATTCTCTCTGGTGATGAGGTCCAAAAGCTATGCATTGGTTGAAACTTGGAGCTGGGTATGGCCAGTGGTTCTCTGTCTTTCCCACTCCATGACAGACTTAGTCGCACTGGGTTTACCAATGAGGGGATCTGGGATGTAGAGGAAGGCGGCAAGTTCCTTGCTGGCAGAACAGCGGGTGGTAGTGCCTACAAGGGATGCTTTTGAGAAGAATTTGGTTTTTGTGATGATGAAGCTAGAGAGAGAATGGCCTCATCTCCTTCTGGAAGCAAATCCTCGTTGGCATGTGGCCAGAGAGAAAGCAAGAAGCATTGTTTAGAAGAAGGGAAGGGAAAGGCAGGGCAGGGAGCTACCAGCCACCATGCACCTTCAGGCAGAGTCTTGCACGGGGCGAGCAGACACGGCAGATCAGCGAGGTTATGAGTCTTTTGGAAGTTCGGGCTTCTATTCTTCCACAATATGCAGACTCTGGCTCAGTCATCCTAGGTGAAGTGTGCCTCTTCTGTCCTTGAAGCTTTCTGGGGAAAAAGATCTAGAACCACGTCTCTGTAGAATATATCCAGATTTTAAAGGTTTTAAAACTTTGTTCTAGAGATAACGAATTGAACCCCTTAGCTAAAGAGTGGACAGCCAGGAAGGAACCCAGCTCCGAGTGGTGCTTCATAAACCTTCTCACTCATGTAAGGGCAGAGAGGAGTGGACACGTGTCCCCAGGGTGCCATGGCCTGGGACTTCTCAGAGCAAGTGTCAAATGCTTGACGTTTAGCGTTACACATTTGTCTGTGTTTTATATGCTCTTGTGCAGCACTTCTATTCTCATATAAAACAATGTTTTAAGTTGTCATCAGGAAAGATTTACAGGTGCATGGATGTTTCTTAGCTCTCTGACTAAAGGGAGACACTTTCGCACTGAATTCATTTTGGAACAATGAATTTAGAAGGATAGGAAGTGGCCTGTCCCTGTCAGTTGCCAGGTCTTTTTGCTTTCTGAGATTTGATAAAAATGGCTACAGTTATCCACTAGTTGTTGAGTTGAATCAGGATGGTGAGTAGCAAGAGATGTCCTGAAACCTTGATCTTTATGGCTGTGAATACCAAGAAATGGCACAGTCAGGGTGCGCCAGAGCACGGATGGGCTTCTCAGGTTTGCCTGTCATGGTTTCGCCCCATCGGTGCACAGGAAACTTCCTTGAGTTCTTTCCAGGACCAACCAGGGGACTCCAGCCCGCAGCCATGCCAACCCCAGAGCACAGACACTTCCGTGCGAACAGCCCGGCATTCCTCCGTATGACCTACTTGTCTAGACTTTTTCAGTGGCCAATTCCATCTTAAGTCAAATAATGAAGAAGCATTTCCTCCTGCAGCCACTCAGTTCTCCCTGTGCTTACAGTCCACTTCTTCATGGTGCTGTTTTTGGAGATGTTTCCAAGAAATCAGAGTCAAGGTGCATTGGCAAGTTCCAAAATGTTGCTGTTGGTTGTCTTTTTCTCTCATGATTGGGGGGCTGGGGGGACTTTCAAAATTCCAGGGCTGAAATGCCAGTAGAACAGTCTTCTCCCCACTACCATTCCATTGCCAAAACTGGAGAACAGGATGATGGTGATCCAGTTGCTGCCTGGGCTGGGATTCTGCCCCCCTTTGCCTAGTCCCGCCCTTCCTCCCAAACCTTGGAGTTCTGTTGCCATTTAACATGTCTCTTCCCACCTCTGTTGTCTTCCCCTAGTCTGAGCTTTTGATCTCCCCATACCCATGTGAGCCAATGGGGATGAGACGCATCCTGCATGGGACATTCTCATAGCTGCTGCAATGGGAACTCCATGTACATTCCGTGTTGGGCTTGCACCCTTGGGTAGGTTTGTCTCTGGAGTGTAACCTTCCCCAACTCTGAGAAAGGCAGCAGCAGCCCATTATTCATGAACCTAAACTCAAGTTGGACAGCAGCTGCCATGGGGGTGGGGCTGAGAGGAGAAGAAAGGAAAATCAAAGGCAAGTGCTGCGCTGATGCCAGGCCCCCGGGGACAGAGGTAGCTGGCAGCTGGGTCTAGAGACACAGACTAGTCGCATCTTTAAACCAGGGCTTCAGCATTCAGCAGGGGCAGCATTGTCTTCTTTTTCTTTCTTTTTTTTAAAAATAGGAAACCTGTTGCATTGAGTGGCAGAACTCACAGATAACTGAGCTGTACTCTGGAAATGGCTCTGATAAGCCTTTTAATAGAAGAAAATCAGCATTATTTCCCAAGAGTTCACATTCCTGTAATGTTTTTATTAGCATTGTCTCTTCTAAATAAAGTTCAGTGGTTTGATTTTGGTGGGGGTTTCTCACCTTAAATATCGCCTTCTATTAGGACCATGGGTATGGTTGCATCCTCACCGTTCTTATCATTGCTATCAGCATCAGCAACCCCACTGTTCTGTTTATGCAGCACTTAGGAAGCTCTCAAAACACTTCAGGTATATCACTTCATTTGTCCTCACAGCGACCTTGTGAGGAAGGGAGGGGACCCCACTAGAACTAAACACTGAGTACAAACCTCTCTCTGTTCTGTAATAAAAGCCCCTTTGAGGTACGATGCAGCACTTAGGAAGCTCTCAAAACACTTCAGGTATATCACTTCATTTGTCCTCACAGCGTCCTTGTGAGGAAGGGAGGGGACCCCACTAGAACTAAACACTGAGTACAAACCTCTCTCTGTTCTGTAATAAAAGCCCCTTTGAGGTACAGCCAGGAGGAAGGCCTTCGTCCCCCTCTCTTATGCATTCCTGTACCTCAGCAAAGAGCACAGGGACATTGCTGCAGGATGACTTATAGTCACCCAGAGGCTGGGTACCTTAGAGGGCATGGTCGAGGGCGGAACAGAAGGCACCCACCATTGGGCAGTGGCTGAGAAAGGGGCAGGGCCCTGGGAGCCCCCTTCGGTTTTGACCTGCCCTCTTGCCTCTTCATCTTGGCACCTAGAGGACAAAATCCCTGCAAGAGGGTAGCACCTCGCAATCGTGGGAAGACGCTGGTGTGGAAATCAGGAGACTGAGTTCAAACTCTAGTTCTACCACTTATTAGTTTTGCTTCCTGGGCCACTCCCTTAATATTTCTGAGGCTTGATTTCCCCTTTTACAAAAGGAGGGGGATTGATATCTCCTTTCTGTTTTTTTTTTTTTTTTTTTTTGTCTTTTTTTGTGACTGGTAAGGGGATCGCAACCCATGGCCTGGTGCCGCCCGCACTGCGCTCAGCTAGTGAGCGCACCGGCCATCCCTATACAGGATTCAAACCCACAGCGGGAGCGCCACTGGGCTCCCAAGTGCTGCACTCTCCCGAGTGCGCCACGGGGCCGGCCCTTCTGGGTTTTTGTGAGGGTTAAATATGACAACCTGTACAGATGCGCCAGCACAATGGATGGGGCACAGTCATGTGACGAACGTTGGTCCTATTTTTTTCATTTAATTGTTCTCTCTTGGAAAAACCTAAACTGTCTGTCTGGTATGGTTTTGAGAACTAAGATGGAAAGTAGAGGCACCATTTGGACAGGTTTATCATTTTAATCAGTGTTTTGTCGGAAATCATGTATTTTCTTATGTATGTTGAGTAGCTAGTGACCAATAATTAGCATGATTCAAAGCTAACGTTGGCAATAATGCTGGACTAGAGAGCAGGCAATCGGGGCTGTATCCCCCTCTCTGCCACTAACCAGATAGAGGCCCTTGAGCAAATCACTTGACATGTCTGAGTTTCAGTTTCCTGATAAGCAAAATAAAGAGCTTGGAATATATGCTCATGTAGATACCTATGAGCTTCACAATTCTATAGTTTTACAAGAAGTGACTTTAAGGGAAAAAGCCAAATGATGTGTGTGAACATTGTTCTCTGCATCTCCTGGGTTATCTGTGCCATGGGGAGCTCCACTTGTTGGCCTGGGCATCGTTATCAAGGAACCCCAGCTGATCTGGGGGCAGTACTCATGCTGTGGGCAGAGAGCCCAGGAGGAAGTGGACAACCTCTGGAAGGCTGGGCGGCAGACTTGGGCTCTGCCATGGCTGCTGATGACATGGACTCTGGCCTCACTCCTCCCTTCCTGCCTCCTCTGCCTGCACACTTGTTAGCCTCGGGGAGGACAGAAGGAGTCTCGGGCTTGGCCTGATGGCTGGGGCAGTCCCACGGCAGCAAATGTAGCTGTGCACAAAAACCCAGTGGCTCTGACTCCTCGGGGCTTGGGAAGGCTGCTGAGGGGCTGGACGCTGGGCTACCTGGATGCTGCGCTGACCACATCTCCAGGCAAGTGCTATCTTGAGAACTCTGCTAACCCCTGCTGGTTTTGCTTTGCAGCAGAGCCTGCTCGCTCCAGAGGGCAGGAAAGTCTTCCCAGAAACCAACCCCCTGGAGCATGCCGTCAGCCAGGGGCCATCCAACGCTGCTGCTCCTCCTGCATCATACCGAGAAGTGGTGGAAGCGTCCGGGGAGATGAATGGTCAGTGCATTTCCTCACACAGGCTCCCCGCATACAGATCCATCAGGAAGAACTCAGATGCAGAGAATGATTTCTCTTGCTCGATTCACCCCATACCTCATTTTGTTTCTGAGTACTCTGTATCATAAAACAAACCAAAACAAAGCCTAGATGCCTTCTCAGTTTTACTCAATTGAATGCAACTTAGTGTGCTGGGTGCTGTGAAGCTATACCAGTGAATATGACTCCGTCCCTGCTCTCCAGGGCTCACAGTTTGGGAGAGAGGTAGACAAACTCATAATTAACTAGGATAACAAGGCAGACAGTTAGGAGTGCTTTTATCAAGTCCCTAAATATTATGGGAGAATAATTCCAACTGGCAATGAGAGATTTTGTCAAATCTCTTGTTGGGAGATAGATAGGTCTGGATTTGGACCTTAAATGATTGGTTGGGCTGCGATAAAAGCATATTAAAGGTTGAGGAAGGACATTTAAGATAAAAGGACTAGTTCAAAGGAAGGCAGTGAGATGGGAAAGATTCCTTTATTCACATTGCAGTCTGTCCTTGTTGACACAAACACAGCGATAAACTACAAAACCCAGCTTTCTGGGGCGGGAGGAAGAAAGTGCTGCTTGGTGTTCACACTTCCCAAGTTTTGAGTTTCCAGACTCTTAGAGTTTTCTGGTCTTATTTCAGATGGTTTCCTACTTTAGCTGGACCAGGAGCACACAAATTCTAGAATGCACCTTCAGTTTAGATAGGAAGATTGCAAGAATGAAAAAGAAGCTCCCAACTGAAGTATGAAAGGAAACTTTAAATGAAAATACCATTTTAAATCGGTTTTGATCATTTTCCTCCTTTGGAGATGATGTGCTTTGAAGTGGAGCTGGAAGGAGGTGGCAGTTTTCTGACTTGTCCCTGACTGTGCCCATGCCAGACATCACTAATCGAACCCAGCATGCCTTCCCCTAAGCCGGGGCTCTCTTCAGAGCGCCCCTGTCAGTCAGTGAGTTGCAGTACACTAGAAGAATTCCATTTGTCATTTTCTGTTTAAAGTCTTAAAACTTTACTGTTATCTTAAATACTACATAGTGTTCTTACGAAAATCAAAAACTGAAAACAGGGAGAAATTTTATAATATTTAGTGCAGTGGAATCTCAAAATGTAAATGGAAGCTGCTTGAAGAGGCTATGAGAACAGGGAAGAGATTGTCTCACTCTTCTTTCCTAATCTCCTTGTGATGGTGTAAATATTAGGTTCAAAAAGACAGAAAATGTGTGAGAAAATATAATACAATATATGTAGGAAAATAACCATTGGCTTACATCAGTTGCTCTCAACCCGGAGGTACATCTGAATCTCTTGCTTGTTTATAATGCAGCTTCCTGGGCCTTATTTTTGTTTTAAAAATTTTTATTGTGTATATATATATATATTCATGGGGGCAAGAGCTGACTGTCAGCACCTGTGCCCAAGTTGTGGTGAGCAAGTCAATGCTATCAGCATGCCCACCATCTCAAATTGCAATTATTCTCCCTGTCCCCCACCCAACCTTTCCCCAGTATCACTTCCCCCACATCGTCCTGGCGACTCTAGGTATGTTCTCTCCCTCTGCAAGTTAAACACACCATTGTGTTCTTTCCTTCCTTCCTTCTTTCTCTCTTAGCTCCCACTTATGAATGATGTGGTATTTTTCCCTCTGTGCCTGGCTTATTTCATGTAACATAATTTTCTCTAAGCTCATCTGTGTTACTGCAAATAGCATATTTCATTCTTTTTTATGGCTGAGTGGTATTCTGTTGTGTATATATAACACATTTTCCTTATCCAATCATTAATCAGCTCTAAGAGTTTTTTTTTTTTTTTTGTAGGGCCTTTAGGTTTTTCTATATATAGGATCCTGTCATCTGAAAACAGGGACAGTTTAACTTCATCTTTTCCAATATGGATGCCCTTTATTTCCTACCCAATTGCTCTTGCTAGCACTTCTAACACTATGTTAAATAGGAGCAGTGATAGTTGGTGGTGGGTTTGTCAAATATGGCTTTTATTGTGTTGAGATACTTTCCTTCTATACCTAATTTGCTGAGAGCCTTTATCATGAGGATGTGGAATTTTGTTGAATGCTTTTTCTGTGTCTATTGAGGTAATCATACAGTTTTTGTCCTTGATTTTGTTGATGTGGTGTACCATACTTAACTTGGGTGTGTTGAACCATCCTTCTTGTTTCCCTCAGATGAATCCCACTTGATCTTGGTGTATAATTTTTTTGATGTGTTGCTGTATTCTGATTGCTAGTATTTTGCTGAGGATTTTTACATCTATGTTCATCAAAGATATTGGACTGTAGTTTTCTTTGTTTTGTTGTGTCTTTGTCTGGTTTTGGTATCAAGGTGATGCTGGCTTGATAGAATGAGTTTGGGAGAGTGGCCTCTGTTTCAATTTTTTGAATAGTTTGAGGAGAATTGGTATTAATTCCTCTTTAAAGATCTGGTAGAATTCAGCAGTAAAGCCATCCAGTCCTGGGCTTTTCTTTGTTGGGAAACTGCTGATTGTTGCTTCAGTTTCATTGCTTGTTACTGGTCTGTTCAAGTTTTCTATTTATTTTGGTTGAGTCTTGGTAGTATGTATTTGTCCAGAAATTTATACATTTCCTTATTGGCATATAGTTATTTGTATCAGTCTCTAATGATTCTTACATTTCTGTGGTATCAGCTGTAATGTCTCCTTTTTTATTTCTGATTTTTATTATTTGGGTCTTCTCTCTTTTTTTTTGTTAATGGATTGTCTATTTTGTTTATCTTCTTGAAAAACCAACTTTTTGTTTTGATCTTTTGTATCATTTTTGGGGTCTCTATTTCATTTAGTTCTTCTCTGATTTTAATTATTTCTTTCCATCTACTAACTTTGGGATTGGACTGTTATTCTTCTAGTCTTTGAGGTGTAGTATACAGTTGTTTATTTGAAATCTTTCTATTCTGTAAATTAAGTGTTTATGGCAATAAACTTCCCTCTTAGTACTGCTTTTGCAGTACTAAGGTTTAGATAGGATGTGTCTTTATTTTCACTGGTATCAAGAAATTTTTTGATTTCCCATTTAATTTCTTCTTGGACCCATAGGCCATTCAGGAGCCTGTTTAACTTCCAAATGTTTATATGGTGTCCTGAATTTTGTGTTATTAATTTTTAGTTTAAATCCATTGTGGTCTGAAAAGATGCTTGGGATGATTTCGGTTTTTTATATTTGTTGAGGCTTGATTTGTGACTTAACATTTGGCCTATTCTGAAGAATGTTCCATGTGCTGATGAGAAGAATGTATATTCTGTAGTTGTTGGATGAAATGTTCTGTTGATATCTGCCAGGTCCAGTTGGTCTAAAGTTTAGTTTAAATCCTGTGTTTCTCTGCTGGTTTGTTGCCTGGATGATCTGTCCAATGCTGAGAGAAGGGTGTTCAGGTCTACCACTATTATCATATTGGGGTCTATCTCTTTCTTTAGGTCTAATAGTGTTTGCTTTATATATCTGGGTGCTGTAGTACTGTGTGCATATATATTTATGATATGTCTTCTTGCTGGATAGATCCCTTTATCATTATGTAGTGGCCGCCTTTGTCTCTTTTTATGGTTTTTTGTTTAAAGTCTATTTTATCTGATATAAGAATAGCTTACTCCTGCTTGTTTTAGGTTTCCATTCATGGTATATCTATTTTCATTCCTTCATTATTAGTCTGTATCATTACAGGTGAGATGAGTCTCTTGAAGAGAGCATATAGTTGGGTCTTACTTTTTTTTTTTTTTTTTTTCCCTTTTTGTCTCTTTTTTTGTGACCGGCAACGGATCGCAACCCTCAGGGTCGCACCCGTACCAGACCGGGACCGGCAACGGGATCGCAACCCTCGGTGTTGCCCCCGCACCTCGCTCAGCCAGTGAGCGGCCGGTCTGTATGTGGGATCTGAACCCTCGGCGGGAGCGCCGCTGTGCTTCCCAAGCGGCGCACTGTAGCAGTGTGCCACTGGGCCGGCCCCTGGGTCTTACTTTTTAATCCCATCATGAAAGGGTGCTTAGAAGGCTGAGTAATCATTTTGGCCAGCATTTGGAGGTCGGCCAAGCATTTGGAGGTCGGCCAAGTCAGCCTTTTTTTCTCTTCGGCCTAGCATTTGGAGGTCGGCCAAATGAGCCTTTTGTTTTCATTCCTCCTCCCTATTATGAAGGACCTTGAAGGCCACTGATAAAATTTTAGTTTGGGGAGTAGCAGGGCCTTGTTCTAGTTTTTATTTTTTTTGAAGAACATCTTGGACCCTTTGGAAATTAACAACTTTGCGGGCAGCCTTTTTGAGACCGGCCAGGAGGCAGGAACTAAAGTGGTCTCTGGCCTGAATTCCCTGTGGCATGTTTGTAATCCCAATGTGGATCGTGGTCAGGGACCGCCTGGGGGCCAATGGGGAGGGCAGGGTTTGTGCGGTGGACTTTATCTGCATGGCTCCGAGCTGCACCCCAGACACGGTCACGTTCCTTGGGAAGGAGGGTGTTGGCTAGGAGCATATAGATGTCATGATGTGTGAGACTGTATGCCTGAAGGACCCATTGGAATTCTTTAATGTAAGTAGAGGGGTCGGTGGTGAAGGACCTTAATCTCTTATGAAAAGGGAACGTGTACTCTAACAACCCCCTCAGTTTCAGCCACCTCACAGAGAGGAGCCNGCTTCCCAAGCGGCGCACTGTAGCAGTGTGCCACTGGGCCGGCCCCTGGGTCTTACTTTTTAATCCCATCATGAAAGGGTGCTTAGAAGGCTGAGTAATCATTTTGGCCAGCATTTGGAGGTCGGCCAAGCATTTGGAGGTCGGCCAAGTCAGCCTTTTTTTCTCTTTCCTCCTCCCTATTATGAAGGACCTTGAAGGCCACTGATAAAATTTTAGTTTGGGGAGTAGCAGGGCCTTGTTCTAGTTTTTATTTTTTTTGAAGAACATCTTGGACCCTTTGGAAATTAACAACTTTGCGGGCAGCCTTTTTGAGACCGGCCAGGAGGCAGGAACTAAAGTGGTCTCTGGCCTGAATTCCCTGTGGCATGTTTGTAATCCCAATGTGGATCGTGGTCAGGGACCACCTGGGGGCCAATGGGGAGGGCAGGGTTTGTGCGGTGGACTTTATCTGCATGGCTCCGAGCTGCGCCCCAGACACGGTCACGTTCCTTGGGAAGGAGGGTGTTGGCTAGGAGCATATAGATGTCATGATGTGTGAGACTGTATGCCTGAAGGACCCATTGGAATTTTTTAATGTAAGTAGAGGGGTCGGTGGTGAAGGACCCTAATTTCTTTTCCAGCTGGGCGAGATCGGCTAATGAAAAGGGAACGTGTACTCTAACAACCCCCTCAGTTTCAGCCACCTCACAGAGAGGAGCCACGGTGGAGGAGGGGAGGAGTCCTCGGGAATGAGTTACAGGGGGAGCTTAAGGAAGGTGCCAGGGCAGGTGAAATGGGAGTCGGCAGGGAACAAGATAGCGGCAAGATGGGGCTAGAAGAAACAAGGGAGGAAGAGGCAGGACGGAGAACAGGCTGACTAGGTGGGCCCTCACCCTGCGGCGGTTGCCCCGGAGACCAGGGCTGTTTGCTGGCTGGCCGGCCGGCCGGGTGCAGGAGGCAGATGGAGCGGAGTTAATTGAGGGGTTTGGGAAGCAGAGGGAGTTACAGGAGAAGGAGACCTGAAAGGGGGGGTTTCGTCTGCAGGACCAAAATTATCAGAAGTAGGGGGTAGTGGAGGCAGTGAAGATGGAGGGGGTTTGGAAGCAAGGAGAACCTGGGAAGGAGAACAGGTGAGACAGAGAGAGGGATTTTGGGCAAGCAGGCGGAAAGCCTCTACATATGGAATCTCTTTCCACTTTCTCAGGCACTGGCAGTAGTTAACAAGGTCCCGGAGAATGTTGGGATCGAGTGTGCCCTCAGGGGGCCACTTATTTTGGTTATCTAGGGGATAATAAGGCC
>NW_007730232.1:142710-163957 GCF_000696425.1 Galeopterus variegatus
GTGTGTGTAAAATTTGGTGAGGAGTTTGGGTTTAATGTCAGGCTTGAGGGATAGGGTGGTGGGGTTGTTTAAGAGACATTGTAAGGGTGGATTACCCCGGAGGGAGGAGGCAGAAGCTCCCATTCCGAAGAGGATTAGAGAGAGAGAGAAGGTTTAAAAGAAGGATAGAATGAGCCCTCCGTCCGGATGAGAAGGACGGAACTCAGAGGGCGTCCCCAATGAGTTGTGCTGTTCTCAGGAGATGGGTATGAACCCAGGAGGGAAGGGGGTGTAGGTCGTCACCTAGACCCTCACTTCCTGGAGGCAACTGTGCCTGGAGCTGGAGGGACCTAGCGTGCTAGGGTTTACTGGACGGCGGGGGTCCTGGACCCAGTAGGAGGAAGGTTAGATGGGTTCAAGGATGAACCCAGGAAGGAGGAAGGTTAAAAGGAGTGAGAGAAAGAGAGAGGGAGGAATGGGAGGTTCAGCCTCCGGGGCCGGGAACGTGTCAATGCTGGGTCCGGGGGAATGTGATTAGGGTGAAGGTTTAAATAATATACAAGCCTGACAAAAGGAAAAGGGGGCTTACCTAACGGATGAGCCGGTGGTGGGTGAAGGAAGCCAGAGCTGGAGAAAATGGATGCAGGCGGATGGTCAGTCCCGGGGGGGTCGCGGAGGGGTCCGAGGAAGTCTGAGGAAGGAGTCCCCTGGCACAGGGTGAACTCCTCCTGGGTTTCGGCACCAATGAAAGGGTGCACGGACCCGAGCTGATAAGGTGACAGGACCCGAGCTGACAGTTCACCAGAGAAGTTCCACTTTATTCAAGGACTGCGCATATATTTATAGGGAGCTGCGTTCCGGGTTTTGATAGGGGGTGGACGGGGAGGTAGCTGATTGGACAGGGCCGGGCAGGAGGTGAGCCTTGACCTGTGACTGGCTGAGGATTGGCGTGGGTGGGCTTGGGTGTTGGCACCGGCGGGCTTGTTTACTGTGGAGAAGAACCCGGAAGGGCGCCATATTGCTAGGGAATGCTTTCCCCCTCCCCCTCCACTTGAGTGCCCACGGTGTCCTTACACATCAGTCAGTCTGTGTCTTTTGCGTAGGGAGTTTAATCCATTTACATTTAGGGTTGTTATTGAGAGATATTGTTCTACTCCTACCATTTTATTGCTTTTTCTTTAGATGATTTAAATGTCTTTTGTTCCTTTCTTCCCCTTTATTATTCATCTTCAATGTTTATTGGTTTTTTGAGGTGATAAGATTTTGCTTTTCTTTCTTGTTTGCATTTGTGTTCTACCCATGGGTTTTATTCTTTATTGTATGTTCATAGTGATGATTGTTGTTTTTCAGATTCTAGATGCCAGACTCCCTTGAGAATTTCTTGCAGGGCTGGCAGTGTGTTGATGAACTCCTGAAGTTTTTGTTTGTCTGGGAAACAACACTATTTTCCCCTCATTTCTGAAGTATAGCCTTGCTGTGTATAGTATTCATGGCTGGCAGTTTTTTTCTTTTAGTATTTTGAATATATCATCCCATTTTCTTCTGGCTTGTAGAGTTTTGGTTGAGAAGTCTGCTGGTAGTCTGATAGGGTCTCCCTTAAAAGTGACTTGATGCTTTTCTCTTGCTATTTCTAGGATTCTCTCTCTGTCTTTAAGCTTTGCCAGTTTGACTATGATGTGTCTTGGACAGGATCTTTTTGGATTAAATCTGTTTGGGGACCTTTGAGCTTCCTGTATCTGAAGGTCTGTATCTCTCCTTGTATCTTGGAAGTTTTCCATTATTTTTTGGAATCGATTTTCAGTGCTTTTACATTTCTCCTCCCCTTCTGGTCTCCTCCCCATGATTCAGATGTTTGTGTGATTAAGGTGATCTGCTAGCTTTCTTAGACTTTCTTCATTTTTAAAATTCTTTTTTACTTTTTTTGGTCTGCCTGAATTATTTCATCAAAACTGTCTTTGAGATCAGAGGTTCTTTCTTCTGCTTGTTCTAATCTGCTGCTTAAGCTCTCAGTTGTGTTTTTTACTTCATTGAATGAGTCCTTCAGGTCCAGGTAGTAGTCTCTTTGTAAATTTCCTCCTTCATATCCTGGATATTTTTTCTCATTTCACTTTATTGTTTGAGTCTCATCTCATTGAGTTTCCTTAAGATTGTTACTTGGAATTCCTTTTCAGACATTTCACAGGTTTCCTGTTTTGTAGAGTCTGGTACTTGACAATTACTATATTCCTTTGATTGTGTCATATTTTCTTTTTCTTTTTTGTATTTCTATTATCTCTACATTGATTTCTGGTCATCTGGTAGACCAGTTGCTTCTTCTATTACCCTGGAGTGGACTTTGAGGAGAAAGACTTCCTCCTCTTTTTCCAGGCTTCTCTGGTGACTCTCCTTGTGTCAGTGTGGTTGAATATGTGGCAGGCCACCTGCACAATGGTTGTGGCTGCTACTGTGGTGACTAGCCATCCTTGTGGTAGTAGAATATGTGGTGGTGGCTGTTGTGGACCACCTCCTTGGAAGTGGTATGGGGCCTCCCGGTCATGGCGCGCAGGTGGTGCTGGGTCCTGCCTTGTTTTCAGGTAGTGGGTAGGCTTCCTGGGGGCTTTTCCCCTGCCTGTGCACCCCCAGTTGGGGCAGGCAGGCAGTGTGCTTGGTCCTGGGTCTCATTTTAGACTAAATGAGAATTTCTGGTCTTGGAGCCTGGAAATTGGCATGTTGTCCAAACATCCTAAGTAGCTCTTCTGTAGTATGTCCGAGACCAGTCCATGAACTTATGTTTGCGAGCCAGAGGCTTAAATGATCAGAATATTTTTGCCCTTGTCTGTGTCTTTGGATGGTTGGCAAAAAAATGCTATATTTATTTCCCATGGCTGAGTTATCTTACATTCCGTGGTATTCCAGGAACTGAAAGAGTAGAGTCATTTGGAAATTGAAAACACAGTTGCAGTTTCAAAGGGGATTGGTCATTTAGATGTGGTTGAGTCATGTTTTATGATGATCAAGTTTTAAGATGTGCTTGAACAATTATGCATCCATACTATCACTTAAGCTTGGTTTTAAGAGTAATTGAGAGAGAGTGAAGCAGTTTATGTTGACCAAGAACACAAATTGTCTTGAAATTTCTGGTTGTCTTAGTCTGTTTTGTGCTGCTGTAACAGAATACCTGAGACTCGGTAATTGATAAAGAACAGAATTTATTTCTCACAGTTTTGGAGGCTGGGAAGTCCAAGATAATGGCACAGGCATCTGGTGTCTGGTGAGGGCTTCTTGCTGCATCCTCACATGGCAGAAGGGCAAGCAGCGACAAATGTTATGCCCTTATATGGCAGAAGGGCAGAAGAGAGTGAACCTACTCTCACAAATAAATTTTATGGTGGAGTTAATCCATTCATGAGGGCTCTGCCTTAATGACCTAAATACTTCCCATTAGGCCCCACTACCCAACACTATTATACTGGACATCAGTTCCAACATGAGTTTCAGAGATGTATTAGACCATTTTTGTTGCTTGTAAGAGAAATACCTGTAACTGGGTAATGTATAAAGAAACAATATTTTACTGCTTGCAGTTTTGGAGGCTGGGAAGTCCAAAGTCAGGGAACTCATGACTTTGAGCCTTGTTGGTGGATAGTAACTCTTCACAACAAAGCAGGGTGTCACCTGGCAGGTGGCAGAAGCAGAGAGAGAGAGAGAGAGAGAGAGAGAGAGAGAGAGAGAGAGAGAGAGAGAGAGCTAACTCCCCACTCCTTCCCCTTTTGTTTTATATTTTATTTTTTTCTTGGCAGTGGCATCATTTTATTTTGTTTTATTTTATCGAACATGGTTGATTGTACGTATCTGGGGTACAGAGTTGGATATCATTACCTGTGTGCGATACGTGATGCTCAAATCAGGATAATTAGTATATTCAACCTCATGCAGTGTAATCGTTTTTCATGGCCCTTTGTCAATTCCTTACTTATCCTCCTTTCTCTCCCCTTTTCCCATTACTAGAAACCCTGGTTCTGTTCTCTCCTTTCAAAAGTTCAATGTATTATTGGCCTGTTGTATCTTTCTTTCTTTATTTATTTAATTGTTTATATTTTAGCTCCCATTTATGAGGGAGGACATGTGGTATTTCTCTTTCTGTGCCTGGCTTATTTCATTTTACATGATTTTCTCTAAGTTCATCCATGTTGCAAATGGTAGGATTTCATTCTTTTTTATGGCAGAGTAGTATTCCATTGTGTAGATATACCACATTCCCTTATACAGTCATCTGATGTTGGACATTTAGGTTAGTTCTGACTCTTGAATATTGTAAATAGAGGTGTGATAAACATGGGGGTGCAGGTATTCCTTCAACATGATAATTTCCATTCCTTTGGGTATACATCCAGTGGTGGAATTGCTGGATCATAGGGCAGTTTGATCTGTAGTTGTTTGAGGAACCTCTGAACTGTTTTCTATAAAGGCTGCACCAATTTGCAGTCCCATCAAGAGTGTAGGAGGGTTCCCTTTTCTCTGCATCCTAGCCAGCAGTTGTTATTCTCTTTTTAATAATAGCCAGTCTACATACGATGAGATGGTATCTCAGTGTGGTTTTAATTTGTGTTTCCCTGATGCTTAGTGATGTTGAGCATTTTTTCACGTGTCTGTTCCATTTCTATACCTTCCTTTGAGCAATGCCTATTCAGCTCCTGTGCCCATTTTTTAGTTGAGTCATTTTTTGTTTTACTGTTAAGTTGTTTCTTGTTCCTTGAATATTCTGGATATTAATTCTTTGTAAGATACAGTTTACAAGTATTTTCTCCCACTCTGTAGGCTGTCTTTTTTGCTCTGTTAATTGCTCTTTGCTGTGCAGAAGCTTTTTAGTTTGATATAATCCCATTTGTTTTTCCTTTTGTTGCCTGTGCTTTTGGGGTCATATTCATAAAGTCTTTACCCAATCCTGCTTCCTGAAGTGTCTTCCCTGTGTTTTCTTTCAGGGGTTTTATAGTTGCAGGTCTTATATTTAAGTCCTTAATCCATTTTGAATTGATTTTAGTATATAGTGAGAGGTTAGGGTTAGGGTTAGTTTCATTCTTCTACATGTGAATGCCAGTTTTCCCAGAACCATTTATTGAAGAGGCAGTCTTTCCCTCAATATATGTTCTTGGTGCCTTTGTTGAAGGTCAGATGGCTGTGGCTTTATGGGCTGATTTCTGGGTTCTCTATTCTGTTCCACTGGTCTGAGTGTCTATTTTTATGCCAGTACCATGCTGTTTTGGTTACTGTAAGCTTTGTAGTATAATTTGAAGTTCTGTAGTGTTATGCCTCCGGTTTTTGCTCAGGATTGCTTTGGCTACTCGGGGTCTTTTGTTGTTCCATATGAATATTAGGATTGTTTTTTCTATGTCTGTGAAGAATGCCATTGGTATTTTGGTGGGGTTTCATTGAGTCTGTAGATTGCTTTGGGTAGTAACGACATTTTCACAATGTTAATTCTTCCAATCCAAGAACATGGAATGTCTTTCCACCTTTTTGTGTCTTCTTTAATTTCCTTCAGTAGTAATTTGTAGTTCTCATTGTAGTGATCTTTCACCTCCTTGGTTAAATTTATTCCTAGGTATTCTTATTTTTTTGGTGACTTGTGAATGGGCTGGCTTCCTTGATTTCTTTTTCCGCTAGTTCATTGTTGGAGTATCCTCCTTTTAAAGCCCTCAGAACCATGCCCATGACAACCATTAAATCATCAACTTATAAATCCATTTACTAAGGCATGGTCTTCACAGTCTAATCACTTCTTCAAGGCTCCACCTTTCCATTACTGTAACAGAATTTTCCACCCTCTTGACACTGTCACAGTGAGGACCAAGCCTCCAACACATTAAATTTTGGGGGGGACACAATTCAATCCATAGCAGGAATGGACAAAATCATTCAAACCAAAGCACTGATGGTCAGTGTTTGAGTCCATTTGAGTTTCTGAAAGTTGTAGTTGTAATAATAACTGCTATATATTTTACATCTATCTTGTACCAGGCACTTCAGTAGGCCTATATACACATTGTCTAATGAAGTTTTAGAAAAAAAATCCTTGAAGAAAAAAAATTATTATTATTTCCAGAAGAGAAAACTTGGGCTCAAAAGTTAAGTGACTTGACTTGAATCACACAGGATATGGATGTGAGTCTTGACCTTAAGGCTGTCTGACTTCAAAATGTTTATTCTTATTCACTGCACTACAATTCCTATTTCCAAAAAATATTCTGTTTTGTGAGATTGCTGGAACCAAAACAAAGACCCATCATTAGTGCTGCAAACCTCAATTCAGAACTGAGAAGGAATCTCACTAAATATAGTAATAGTGGGTTGTTAAATTCTGAGATTCTCATTGACTTGATGGAAATGCATCAAGTTTAGCACTAGGACTATGATTTGTCTACTTTTGTATGAATAAAGTTTGTTACATTGTATTAGGATTGATCTTAGATCCCAAATTCATGTTTTTGAAAAGTTAAAGGGCTCCTCTTTACCATTGTTATAAAAACAAACAAACAAACAAAACCAGCCACTGTGGTCCCTACACATGCGACTTTCCATGGAACAGCCCGGACGGTCTCCTGTAGAGAGCGTTATGGGAAGAGCATGTGGAGGAGGACCCACCTGTGCCCACGAGACTGATTGGTCATCCAGAGTGTGGAAGAGCACTGATCAGTGGTCAGGAGGTCTTGTTTCTAGATAGCCCTGCCATGAGTAGCTCTGTTGTCTTGGGCAAGTCACTTTACTACTCTGGTCCTCAGTTTACATGCAAATCTATTGGACTAGAGGCCATAAAGTTTTCTTGATTTTAAAATGTCATGATTCTGGAAAAGTCAGCCAAGGAGCTGGTGGAGAGACTATTGGGGCCTCATTAGCAGCACCATTGTCAATGTCGCCACCAGTTCAGGACGGCAGAGGTTGGACAACTCTGGAGACCAGTGTCCTGAGGCATCTACTGTCCTCCTGATCTCTGGCCTGCCTCATTTCTGAGCCTGGAGTTGCTAGACTCTTTCTTCTCAGGAGACAATCATAGTGGGTTCTAGCACCATATTCTTCAAGATTTCTTGTTGGGGTGAATAAAAATCCCAGATTTTCTAGCAAAAATTTAAGTAGCTTCCATGCATAGCTTATTGCTCTTGGAAATGCTGATCAGCCGTGCATACCATGGCCCACCCTGGGCTGGAGCTGCTCAGGTGTCAGCACCACCATATGACTCATGGGTTGGAAGCTCAAGGGACCTCATCAAGTATTAGTCCAACTCCTTTATTTCACAGATGAGATAAGAGGCCCCAAGAGAGAAAATGACTCAACTCAAGGACACCCAGCCAGTTAGTGAAGGCGTTGACATCAGTTTTCAAATTTATATCGTGAGTGTAATACTGAAATCTACTCCATAGGATTATTATGAAGGTATCTAGACAAGAGAACACATACCAAGCACTTTAGTGTATTTGCTGGCATGGAGAACCACTTGATACAAGCCTGCTCCCTCTTTCCCTAGAACTCAGATCTGCTTCTTGCTACCCTCATGTTCCCACAGAAGTCCTGTGAGTTAGAATGAGCAGACTTTAGTGTTCCCCTACTCCCCAGGACACTGACGTGTACAGGAGTAAACTGAGCTGCCCAAGTTTAATCATTGTGCTAGTGGTAAAGTCTGACTTGGCCCATGTTACGTATTCAAAGAATGTTTGGGGTTGCTGCCCATTAGAACCCACCCCTCCTGACCTTAATCCAGCGCTTTTTCCATTATACCATGTTGATTGACGTGTGGGTGGGGACAGGCTCCTTTGAAATGCTATGAATACCAGCATGGTGACAGACGCCTACGAACACATGGGGCTGTAATCCCAGTATATCTCAAGTCTGTGGTGTAATTTTATTATCAAGCATTTATCAAGGCTACTATGTGCCAGGAGCTTTGCTTACTGCTGAGATGAATATAAAAACAAATAGGATATAGACCCTGCCCTCAAGGAGCACTTAATTGATAATAGAGACAGACTTAGACATAAATAATTCCAGTGTAAAGCAGATGAAAATCCATGACTGCTCTACATATACCAAAGGGAAGTACAGGGACTTGGACCTCACTTGTTGGCATGGTGGGAGGTGGGACAGCTAGGGTAAGGCAACCCCAAATGTCCCCATCCAGGTGAGGGCACAGGACATGTGGGAGGAGGGGTTTTACTACAGGGCCATCCTGTGTGTCAGAAGGGAAAATTCTTCAGGCCCACTGGGGCTCCAGCCTCATGTGCTCCCTGCCCCTGACCGCCTGTGACCATAGCTGGGCCACTGTTGTGTTCCAAGCAAGGGTATCCTCTTTCTGGGGATAAACACCCCTTCCTTGCTCTGAGCTGGGTGGGGATGGGGGTGGTCATTTGGTCTCGACCTCTGCTTGTGGCGGGACTGGCCTCTCCCACGCAGACATGCAGGAATCTGTGCTCCATACAAAGGAGGAGGATAGGCCCTTATTTTTCTGTCTCCTCTCTGCTTTGGTGGCGGAGGTGGGTGGGGAGTGAGGACGGTGTCGGGGAGAAGAGGTGCGGCGAGGAGACTTGTAGGTTGGTGCTTGACAAGGGGAATTGGGTCACCCGGGGAAAATATGGCCCTGCTCTCCGCTGGCGGATTCTCAGAAGCTCTAGCCGCCCCCACCTGTCCCGCTCTCCCCTCCCCCATGCTGCTGTCCCCGCATGCACGGAGCAGGAGGCGATGATGAATTTCCCCCGAACGGCATTACAGACAGTCATAAATAATGCTTTGCTCTCTGGTGACGGCACTTTCCATTAGAGCTGCCTGTACTGGGCTGTTGCTACCCCCAGTCTTCTGCAGGGACTTGCAGTAAAATTTATCAGCGAGCTTTCTGCACCTAATAAATCATCCCCTCCGGGAGCCATCTGGCAGATAAGGCCAGGAGAACCCACATGCTCTGCAGAGGCGGAGTCAGAGTGAGAGACAGTCCTCCTGGGGTGGCTGGGCCTGGTTGAGGGGGACTTCCTCTGCGACAGCCCAGGCCTATCAGACGGACTCTTCCTGGCTTTTCTCACCAGACTCTGAGGACAGGTGAGGATGGCGCCCTGGGTGTGGCAGCTGTCCCAGCTCTCAGAACCATACAGCTTCACACTGTGGGCACACGCCCACAGATCACACCCTTCTCTACCACCCAGGTGTACAGAAGTCCTGGGATCTGACACCAGGCAAGAACAGGGACACTCCAGGCCAAGCTACATGCTGTGAGGGGCGTGACTACTGCTTAACCCAACCCTTCCTGGGGTGCCCTGGAGATGTGAGTATTGGCCAGCACTGAAAGCCTCCCAGTGATAAAAAACTTCCCACTTGGATGAAAGGCATCTGGGAGCAGCTCTTAATTCAGGGCAAAACTTCACATGTATAACCCCCAATTTTTTGAGCAACAACTACCATCATATTATAGTTTTCTTTCAAATATGAATTGCTTTCCATTAATACACTTTAAGGGAGGTTCTAAAGGGTGCCGCACTTAGAGAGTGCTAGATTGACGATCATGGCTCTTTCCTTAAGGTGTTTACAGTCTGGCTGGAGAAACTGTCTTAAAGCCAGTTTGCAGTGTGGCGATCGTACTGTCCACTCTCTCAGCAAGACACAGCTTGCAGAGATGACCCACAGCTATGAGGGTAGGCGAGTGGTCAGGTTTTCCGTCCTGTGGCCCCAGTGCCTAGCACAGTGCCTGGTGCATTGTGGGCACCCAACACAGTGAGTTGACCTGTACTGAGCAGCACATGGCAGCGAGCAAGATGCCCAGTGCAGCCGCCAGTGACAGCAGTGTGAGAATGAGCCGTGAAGGCAGTTGACAGTAGCAGCAGCCCCAGGCCCCAGCAGTGGGTGGACCCTGCTCCTTAAGTAGTTAACTGGGTGACCTAGGGTTCACTAGGAGTCTAGGAACAAAATCCTGTTCTGAGCGCATATAACTGTGTCCTTGTCCCAGCTCTATGGCTTGATCAAGGGACATGCTCAGCCTTAGTTTCCTCAGTTTCCTAAAACAATAGGCAAGGACAAGGTAATTTTGGGGGGTAATTGTTAATATTGTTGCTACTAGAATATTTTCTAATTTTTCCCTTGCTGGCCGGTGTTTTTGTTGAAAGATGGGAAGCTGAAGGGGTAAAGCCAATTAGCACTTCTCTCTTTCCCTGCCCTGTCGGGCCACTTCCCAGCCAAGATAACCTTGTGTAAGGTCCTGAATGTGGGGCCCCCGGCAGCGAGGGTCTGAGCTCCTGGAGTTCTTTCCTGGGGCTCATTCTGCGGGAGGATGCCCATTGTGCTGCCTCTGATGGCTGTGGACACATCCCGGGAAAACGTTAAATGGAGTGTCCTGAAGATGCTCAGCTTAGCTATGCATTTAATTTGGTGGTAATTGAAATTTGCCAACAAAGATTTGCATGTAATCTGTGACTGCGTTTTTTAATTAAAATCGCTTTCTTCTTGCGGATGGGAACTGTGTGGCTCTTTTTCTCCCCACAGCACTTTACAAATACTAATCCCCCACTTCTTGGGGGCTGGAATGAGAGGAGGGATGTGGGGCACGGAGGGGCTGAGGCCATGAGGGAGGTCCGGCAGGATGGCAGGATGGCAGAGCGGGAGAGGAGGTGCAGGGGCTTCCCTGGTGGATGAGAAGGTTGGGGTGGTATGGGGCTCCCTTGTTCACAGTGGCCTTGGAAAAGAAGTCCTGGCTGGGGACTGCTGGGTCTCAGCTTCTAGAGGGTAGGCAAGCGTTAGGGAACTGGGAGGTTTAGGAAGGAACAGCCAAGCAGTTCTCATGGCCAAGGCGGGCGAGCAGCAGGAGGCCAGGAACACGGCAATGGGCCCAGGGACTGGGAAGCGTGGGTGGGGGGTCTGCAGCCAGCAGAGCGTCTTTCCTCTCTTCTCATCTGAGTGTGGCTTTCGATACCAGCAAGAAGCAGTGTGGCCTCCTGGAGAAGAGAACTGAGAGGAGGGTGTGTTCTCAGGACAGCTGCAGAGGCCTGGAGAACCCTGGAGAGGCTGGAAGTAGGAGTGTGTGCGATGTGGATTTGGACCCACTGAGTGGGCTCCCAGGTGTGGAATTTTCCTTTGCTGGCTCTGTGGCCTTGGCTAGCACTTCATTTCCTTGAGCCTGGTTTCCTCAACCATCAAATGGGCATAAACACAACACGTACCAAAGTGGGGCTGGGAGAGGCCTGCTGCTACGGTCTGAGTGTTTGTGTCTCCTCAAAATTCATATGTCGAAACTTAAACCCTATGCAATAACCTTAGGAAGTGACTTTTAGGAGATATTAGTGCCTCTAAGAGAGGCTTGAGGGAGCTGTTTTGTCCTTTCTGTCATGTGAGGACACAGAGAAGGTGCCGTTTAGGAATTGGAGAGGAAACCTCACCAGATGCTGAATCTGCCAGTGCCTTGATCTTGGACTTTCCAGCCTCCAGAACTGTGAGCAATAACTTTCTGTTTTTGTAAGTCACCCAGTCTAAGGTGTTTTGTTCTAAGCAGCCTGAACAGACTATGACACTGGCCTGTGATCATGAGAGTCCTAGGGCCAGGCTCTGCCTTTACCTGCTTACTGCCCAGGGCCCAGCATAATTTACTTGTAAGTCACCCAGTCTAAGGTGTTTTGTTCTAAGCAGCCTGAACAGACTATGACACTGGCCTGTGATCGTGAGAGTCCTAGGGCCAGGCTCTGCCTTTACCTGCTTACTGCCCAGGGCCCAGCATAATTTAATAATGTCTGTTAAAATGGAAAGTCAAATGAGTTAACATGAGTGGAAGAGCATTTTATAAGTTGAAACGGCCCACTTTTGGTATTCTTGCAGTCCTACTATTTGTGAAAATGGGATGAGATATTTGACCCAAATACCTGGTGGTTCTGGGCTGATTCTGGTTGGGCTGATTCTAAGCTGAGCCCTGGGTGGGGAAGGGTCCAGACAAAGGTCTGAGCATGACCATTCTTACCTTGAGGACTCTCTGGGAGCCTGCACCTCTGCGGGCCATTTGCTGCTCTAGACCAAGGTCCCTGCATGTGTCCCAGCCAGGGGGTGCTTCCTGGGCCAGGCCTCCCCCTTGGTGGCTGCGGGAAGAACCAACAGTTTGCAGCAGGCTGGCAATTTCACTATGGTGTGATAGGCATCTAGAGGGTCTGCTGCAAAGAAAGCCAGTGAAGGGGCTCATGAGAGAGGCCGTTTGGTCCCCGTGGCCAGGCTAGAGGTGGGATGAAGAGCTGCTTTAAGGATTAGGGGTGGATGTCAGCTGTAGCGGAGGGCACACAGCCTTGGGCAGAGCAGGGGTTCTTGTCTCCATCAGTGCAAGCTTTTTTTTGTCTGGTTTCTTTCAAGTAGAGATAATCCCTTCTACCTGGCCAGACAGCTGAACTGTTTTCATTTTTTTTTTAATGCAGTAATAAATCTGCCAACCCCGCAGGGCTGGAGCCAAGGGCTTTGCTTGCTGCATCTATAGAAGTCTTATGAAAATGGTATAAAATGAAAGAGAAAAATGCATATTTCACACTTTGTCTGCTCTGGGTTATGGCGGTTCTCAGCATCCCATTACAGACAGCCAACTTCCCACAGAGGTCGAGTCCCTTCTGCCTGCCTGGAAGAACCCTTGCTCTCTGTCTCTCTCTCCCTCCGTGCATCCCCTCCCCCCAAACACACACATTTGCCTGAGAAGAAACAGAGGCTGTTGGTGAGTATACTACTCTGGTTTCGTGCTTTCCCAGAGGGAGGTGGCATAAAAGACCCCAGTGCACGGGTGATGATATACACGCGTGGGTCAGAGACGGTGTCCATTCTCACCCCCCACAGTCCTGTGCCTGTCCTGTACTGACTCCTCTCCCACTCTGCCAAATTATGTCGAATGTATGAACACGGGCCAGCCTTCTATTGAAGACTGCCTTGTCTTCACTACAGGTAATTTTCAGCTATGATCAAATCACAACACTATTAGCTTGGTTAATATTCAATGGAAGCAAACAATCTTTCCAGCTTTCTCTGCTTCTGTTCCCCTATACAAATATGCATATCAATCAGGACAGTCACTTTAGACTTCCCAAACATGCCGTGTTTCTTCCCACCTCTTGGTCTCTACCCCATACAGTTCTCTTGCCTTGATTCTGCTGCTCTATCCTGCCCAGCTCAGTCCTGTCTTCTTTTAAGGCTCACCTCCTCCTTGAAGCCTTCCTGGATTGCCCTAGTTTGTAGCACTCTCTCTTTACTTGGGACTTGGTCAGCATTTGTGGCTCATGTCACTCTCTCTCTTGACCATCCATCATACATTGCCTTTCTTTAAAAAAAAAAAAAAGATTGTCATTTTCCTGTTAAACCATCATTTTCTTATTTAATGTTTTTTATTCCACTGTTTGACTACATTGTCTTACATATATTTCTAGACTTTATAGTGCCAAACAAAGACTTTACTGTTTACTAAACAGTAGGGGCTTAGTGGATGCTTGTTGAGGAAATGAATGAGTGGGAATTCCCACGTGGGGTGTGAGCGTGGCGGGTGGTGTGGCTTTATCTTCCTCGATGGGAGCAGTAAGTGGGACAAGTCACACCTCCCCCGCAAGGGATCTTGACTTGTGGGGATGTTCCCGGTCATTTGGGAGGTGCTGGATGCTAGGGAGCTCTTGAGGGTCAGTAATGGCCCCAGCACTAACCGTACAGGCCCCGCTGTCCCCTGTCTGTGATCACACAGACTGGGGAGCTTTCCATGTACTAAGAACTAGTGCTCCCCCCATCGGGTCCCCTCCCTTTGCACCTCCCCCACTCCTGTTGACATCCCCGTGTGCTCCCCACGTGTGGTCTGCATTTAACTTAGAGTGGGGAATCACTAATTCAATTTTCTCCCGCCTGTGAGCACCGCCGCTGCCTGCTGTCTGGCTGTGCCTTTGCTTCGGCTTCCCACCTCAAGGCCACTTCACGAATTTGTGTGATTTGTGGCTGTGGTTTGTAGCTGTCACTGACTTCTTTGTTGTTGTTGCGGCTGCTGCTGCTGCTACTGTTTCCTTGCAGCTCGATTTTTAGCTGAGTGTTTGGGTAGTAAATATGGTTTACACCAACTCTGTTGGAAATTATGGCATTTATGTGCTGAAGTTATTTCCAAAACCTGTGATATGTGTATACAAATAGATCCACGGCAGGGCCCCTAGACTGGGGAGCACACAGACTCAATAAAACCTTCGAGATGGAGTATAAACAGGTGTCTGAGACAAGGGCTAGGCCAGGCGGTTCAGGAAAAAACCACCCCCACCCCTGATGCTGGCTCTAAACTTAAGCTGCACCATAAATACCTTGCTTAGTGTTGGGGGAAGTAGGAGGTATTTTTGTGATCGTATTTATCTCCTAGATGTTCACTTACATTCTTTTGAGCATCTCACATTAAACTTCTCACTTTTCTATTTCCTTACCCTCAGTGGCTTTAAACCTTAATTGCCCTTGGATCCTGGTATGGAAGAAAAGATATCAGGAAACTATAGGATTGGCTTATAAAACTGGCAGCCCTCTCTTCTTCCAAATGGCTGCTAGTCTGGGGCATCATTGGCACATGGGTGAATGTAACTATTTTGAATAATGCCCCTTATACTCTGTCTTGGGTTTCTACTAATCCTTACCCGGGGCGAGGAGGAGAGAGAGAGAACTCTAGGAGAGGAGAGCCAGGTTGCTCTTACCAGATGGGCTCTGGCTGCTAAATCTAGATGCTTTGGTTTCTTTGATGCCCAGATTCTTGTCCCCCGCCCCCTGCCTCCTTCCTGGAAGCAGCGCCCTCAGTGGGTCTGACATGAGTCCAGAGGTGGAGCCTGCACATGGGCCCCGGGGGAAGGTCTGCTTCCCAGCAGGCCAGAGCGATTTCCAAGGTGTCTTGGCCCTCTGTGCTGAAGGCCCGGTGACAAAGGCCTGGGAAGGGTGTTTCTATTGTTCTCCAACTTGTAAATGCCAAGCAGAAATCTTGTTGCAGTTCCTAAATGCCACATTTCGGCGTGTTTATTGTTTCCCCCCCCAACGGGGAAAGATGGTGAATGGACTAATAATTCAGGAGCTGAGAACATGTTTATTTGATTTTTAGAGCTTTAGCAAATACAGTGTGTACAAAACCCGGTGCCAACAGCTCGCATAATTCCTCTAGGAACGGGGCTGATAGAAACACAAAGCTTGCATGCTTCAAAACTGTAACCAATATTTACACATCTGAGTGACTAGTTCTCTGCGCAGAGCAGAACAATAGGCGCGATCGTCAGGTCCATTAGTGCAGAGTGCGCTCGGCCGTCTGGTGACTCGGATATTTGACACATGAACAAAGTCAAGGGGGTGCCGTGGGGGGAGAAGTGGAGGCTTTTTATCTACCTGTGTAACCATACACCAAACAGCAGGTTACAGTCGCACTCAGGAAACGCTGACCCAAGGCCGTGCTTGCGCCTCGTGTGCGGGATTGGCACGTGATTTGCAGCGCTGCGGGAGTTCTGTAGCTGACCTCATTAGCGGTGCATTGCCTGGCTTGTTAGCATCATATTTGTGTAATTTACAGCACCTTCATTTTTATGGAATGTGTTTCTTGTAGAGTGTAATGGCGGCAATATATTTAACCTATCGTATTTAGGAATGCTTTTGCTGGAGGCGGCCTGCAGATATAAAGGGGAAATTTTCTTCTCCCCTGCATGGGCCTTTTTTTTGTCTTGGCTTGCTCGGCTGTCACATATATGTGTTATGTGTTTGTATATGTGTGTGTGTGTTTTTGCGTGTATACACACGTGTGCAAGGACCTGACAGACACAAAGGGGCCCTGGAGGTGACTCTAGCTTCCAAGGCCAGAGGCCACTTTCCTGGACTGTTTTTGCTCCCTGGCCAGCTCCTCCGTGTGGCTTTGGGCTGGGAGGACCAGACAGGCCCAGAGGCCTTGCTTTGAAAGGAGAAATTTGCAGAAAGGAAAAGGGAGCCATGCAGGTTAGATATTTTGCAATAGTTGTTTTAGGATGGCAGGAGGGGTGGTGTGAAGACACCAATACATAAGGCGGGGTATTAGAGGTGAGCTTTCAAGTCTCCACGACCTCTTGAGGGCTTTTGCATAAAACGATAGGATGGAAAAGTGGAAGGCCATGGTCATGTCACTCAGGGACAGATCCTGCCCCAAATGCATTCTTGTATTAGGAAAAAAGTAGAGCCTATAGACAGGGGTATATACATTCTTCTTCCTGAGTTGTGTAGAAAAGGTGGAAATGGCTGGGACCAAACATTTGGAAAGGGAACAGTGTCTTAATCTGGAGTTCTCTAAGGGAAACCTTGGCTGGGAGTCAGGAGATCTGGTCCAGTCTCAGCCTGCTGCTGACCTGGCTGCATGACCTTGGGCAGATTGCGTCACTACCACCGTCTGAGGTCATGGTCTCCTCTTTTACGCAATGGAGGGAGTGGACTGGATGGCGTCCCCCTAGAATGTGATGATTCTATGCTCCCAGCCACTTGTCTTCTGTTCTTGATGGCTAGGTTGTCATCAGCCTTGTCCTCCGAACTATGTTCTTGAGGGTTACTCGCAGTGACCCAGTTCTCCAGGAACTGTCAGTGTGTCTTAGTTCCATCTTCTGATGGGAGGCAAAGAGGGTGAATAGACTAAAAATTCAGAAACCAAGGACATAGCAGAGTGATTTTTAGAGCTTTAGTAAAAACTGGCACTGGAGCGTGTATAGCTGCATTATTTTCTTCCCATAATCACTTCCTAGCCTCAAAGAGCAACTCACCCCAGGGGCAAGATAAATAGGCAGGCCCTGGACTTTGTCAATCCACGATAGTATGATAAGGAATTAAGTAAGTCTGCTAAAATGACCCGAGGCAGCGGGACAAGGTTTACCCAACTGGCTAGTCAGGTTCAGGCTCTTTGTTCTTTCCTTGCAACCCCAGCTTTGGAAATTTCAGAAATATTTCTGCGACTGATATCATCTCCAATCTGCTATCTATACCTCTTCTCACTGATTTGAAAGAATCTGGGTTCTTGATTTTACCTAATAGGTATGTCCCTAAAACACTGGAGTGGCTAGATTCTGTGGTAACAATTCAAAATGTGAAGTGTGTTTATATCCAAAATTTGAACGTAAGTTTATATCCAAATTTAAATGCACCAGAGTTGCTGGCTGTTTGAAGCTACCTAGAGGTCAGTCCATTAGTAGAGAAAAATAATTGCTTTGTAAAGTTTCTAGTTTCAACTTACCTAAACCTGCAATATTAAATCGAGGACCTATTAAGTACTGGGGATTCAAACAAAAATTGTATGAAAATTCTTGCCTTCCAGGGGCTCTTAATCTGGAATTTGAATTGAGATTTGCATGTATTTTGTATACACATATTAGTATATATAATAAAATATGGTCAGTTTCAGCATCTAGCATCCACTAATTAGGTTGTCTTCAAAAGTCTGCAAAAGATAGACCATTATTATATATGTTCTTAAAAAAACTTATTAGCCCCACTTGACTGATTTGGTAACGGGCTTGCCTAAAGTGATGATAAAAAGTTTGTGAACTTGGAGTCAGATTAGTGGAACAGAGCTGTGGTTGGATAAACTCTTTCTGTTAAAACAGAAGCTGTCTTTTTTTTCTCTTTTCTCTGGGGCCCTTTTCTCCACTTTGCTCTGGATCATTCCATTCTTTTTCATCATCTTGTGATCTAGAACTGTGGATTATATACATTCTGTTCTTTATCTTTAGCACCTAAACGTGTCCAAACCTCTGCCTTCCTAAAAATTGCTGTCTCTCTCCAGATTACCTTCCTCTTTCTGTCTCTTTCCAGCCACACTTTCCAAATGGCCATGGTCTACCCCTCACTCCAGTTGCCTCTCAGTGCGCTTGGGTATGGCTTCTGCCACCTCCCTAAGGTCACCAGCGACTTCCAAGACTAAATCTAACAGACTCTTACCATGTGTGCTCCCTCCCCAGCACTTGACCTGGAACATCACATTCTCCTGGAATCTGCTCACCTTCCCGGTCACTTCTCGGTTTGCTTTTTTAGCTTGGGGTCCTTTTGTTGGGGTCCTTCACATTTTGATCAACTCTTCTTTTTTACTCCCTTTTATCTCTTGCCAGACCATCTTATCTATTTGCCACAGCTTCAGTGGCCTTTTATGGGCCCCAATCTCTCTCTCCAAAGTTCTACTAGGAAGGTGCACTTGGCTACTTTGCTGTAACAAAGAGAATACAAAATTCATTGATTCAAATGAGATTGAAGTTTATTTCTCTTGCATACCATAGTCCAGCATTTCTGGGCATTCTGGGGTGGGGAGGGCAGGTGGGTCCATGAAGTCATCAGGGACTTGGATTTTTTCTCTTATTAGGCTACCGTTTAGAGTATTGCCCTTTGCCACACGGAGAAAGATGTCTGAAAAGAACTGTGTTTGAGATCTCATGAAGCGGAACAGGAAGCTGAGGGCAATCAGCCTCCTTTTAAGAAAGTGACAGTAGTTGTACATGGCACTGGCACATCTGATCCTTGTGGCCATGCCGAGTTGCAAGCTAAGCTAGGGGATGTGGTGTTGCCTGGGTAGCCAAGTATTCGGTTAAAATCTGGGGCATTCTAGTGAGAAGATGAAAAAATAGAAGACCTTATACTTTATCAACCCAATGAAAGAAAGATAAGAAATTAAGTAGATCTGTTAAAATTACCCAAGGCAAATGGCAGAGATAAAGTTTATCCAACCGGCTAGTCAGGTTAAGATTCCTGGCGCCTTCCCCTCACCCCCAGCCCCTCGGAACGAATACTGGGAGGACAGCTAGCTGTCTCTGCCACAGGCACCCCAAACTTGACATCTCCCAAACTCAGCTTATCAGGTTCCTCCTCAAATCTCCTCCTTCTATAGTCTGATGACACCCTTAGGAAGTATCATCGTCATATACCCAGTTGCTCAATCCAGAAACCTGGAATCATTTTTGAGTTCTGTCTTTCCCTCACAGCTGCATGTCTGGTCTCTCCCTAACTCAGGTCACTAGTACCTCTTAAGTAGGTTTAGATCCGGACACTTCTCTCTATCTCATGCTGCCAGCTTAGTACAAGACACCACTACCTCCTCCTTGGGCACTGCGATAGGTTCTTCCTACACTTTTTCTTGCCCCTTCAGATCTGTTTGTGAAAGTTACAAAAATAGAAATAGATCATATTACTGCTGCTTAACATCCTTTGATGGCTTTTCATTAACCCAGGTTCTTCATGTGCTCTAGAAGACCCTGCGTGTTCTGACCTCTGCCAGTCTCACCGGGCCAATCTCATGCCTCTCTGACCTCAGTTCTCTCCGGTCCTGAATTCCTGGATGTAATGCAAATCCTAAAATCCACAGTGCTATTCCTTGCCTGGCTAGCTATTATTTATCCTTCAGAGCTCAGTTTAGGGATGATTTTCCCAATGAGACCTTCTTCCTTCCTTCTAGGGCCCTCTGCTTGTTCTGTGCTCCTACAGTGCCTTGTAATTCATCTTTAGTAACACTGATCAAACCAGTCATCAATGGCTAGTGTCTGTATTTGTGAATATACTGTAAGTTCCAAGAAGGCTGCACTGCCTTCTTTATTTGATGAGTAAAACACATGAAGATATTTGGAAAAAACATGCTGTCTTCAAATAATTTCTTTTCTCCTTTACCCATGACTGCTCTATGCAGAGTCTGTGTACAATAATGAACACTTACATAGTGCAATAATAGCAAAAATAGCTTCTGTTCATGAGAATTATTAGAATTGTGTACTAAAATAAACAATTAGTAATAAACTCCAATGATACATAATAATTGTAATAATTGTAGTTTACATTTATATATTATTTTATAATATTCATGTTTTTACTTATTCAATTTTAATGTTTTACTTTATTTGATCCTCATAAAACCTTGTCAGATAAATTATTTACACTTTGTAGGTATGCAAATTTAGGCACAGTGAAGTTAGGTGACTTAAAAGTCTTCCATTTAGTAAATACAGGCGCTTGAGCTCGAGTCTGGACCTCTTGAGTTCAGAACAAGGGCCGCGTCCCTGCGTCAGGCCGTGTGGAGAATGTGAAAGACAGCTCTGTGTACCTCCAGCTTCTGTGTCTCACACAGGCAGGCCTTCCATTCATAATTATTTGTTGAACAAATAAATGGACGACTAGATAGGCCAGCAGGTCTGACAATGTTACTAAGATTTTACACCAACATGTAAGTCAGCAATTATGGGATAATTATCAGAAACAATAAAATATGTTATACTATACAGGAGAGAGGTGGAATCTGGCCAACAGACTAGACAATTGCTTGCAAGCAAATTCAATGATCACTTTTAAATAACTATGTGGGTATGGGAGGTTTGTGTATATGCCTCCAGAATCTTGAGCCCACAATGACAGGCTTTACAAAGAAAGTTTTATTATAACTTGGGACTTGATCAAAATGCAAGATATAAAATGTGTGAATAAAATGCAGCTTGACTCTGTCCTATGCAGGGACAGGACCAGAGGGCTACTGTCTCTGTCACTGGCTTGAGAAGGCCTTTATATTCCTCTGTCCAAACTTTGTTCTCTCCCCAACCCCCTCAAAATGTGTCTTGAATAAAGAGGGTACCGAGTGGCTATTTACAGAGCTCTACCTCTTTGGGAAGACAGCCAGAAAGTCTTTCTCTGACATTTTGGTGTAGATGGCACCTCCATTAAGGACAGTGCTTCCTCTAAGGGAAGACCTTAACTCTGGGATAGTAAGAATTGTCAAAGACCTATAATTTTGATGATTCCAAAAGGGGAAAAATTTGCCTAGTCTAAGGTTCTTGGTTAGTTTTAGGATTAGTTCCAGGTATGTAAATCACCTAGCATAGTTCTTAAGTATAATAGATGCTCAATAATTAGTGGTAATTATTTAGATAATGCAGCCAATGTAAAGAAAGTGCATAGACTTACTAGGTGGCAAAATAACTTCCCAATCATGAGCAAGTTCTTTTTTTTTTTTTTTTTCCTTTTTGTCTTTTTTACTGACCGGTAATGGGATCGCAACCCTCGGTGTCGCGCCCGTACCGGGGACCGGCAACAGGATCGCAACCCTTGGTGTTGCGCCCACACCACGCTCAGCCAGTGAGCGGGAACCGGTCTCCACATGGGATCCGAACCAGCGGCGCACTCTCCAGTGCGCCACCGGGCTGTTAAAGATCCAGTAATGTCTGGATGTATGGTTGGAGTCCATTCTCTCACACCCCAATTACAGATACACATCTTTCACTTTTGAAAGTTTTGGAAAGCTTTGTGAAATGAAGTAGGACAAAGAATTATTAGAGTTTTTGTTTTCTCT